>NW_007727794.1:292565-349648 GCF_000696425.1 Galeopterus variegatus
AACCTGAGGAGGGGGACATAGGAACCTCTGATTTACAGCCAGTCAGAAGTACAGGTGACAACCCTTCACTTGTGGGATCACATGCTATCCTCAGGAAGACAGTGTTAGGATTGCACTGACTTGTAAGACACCCAGTCAGTATCTTCTGAGCAGTGGAGAATTGGCTGGTGTGGGGAAAAATCTCACACATTTTGTGTCATAAGTGTTGTGTAAGCATAGAAAAAAACAGGTTTAATTTTTTTTCTATTGGAAGGGAGAGGCGGAGAGTAGAAGTGATTAGAGGAAGAGTAAAAACAGGGGAGATGCCTGGCTACAGTTGCTGGGCCCACGTTTACCCAGCTTCATGGGTTCATCTTCAGTTTAAAATGCTGAAAATACAATCACAATAAAATTTCATAATATTTGTCTCCCATAAAAAAGATCTAAAGACACATCTCAAAATATAATATGAATGTTTTACCACTTTGTGAGTGTGATCCTTCATTTTATAATTTATGTCCATAGACTTCACATATTTTAGAATAACATTTGTATACTATTTAAACATGTTTGTTTATTGGAGTAACGATATTATATACCAAGTTATATTGCTATGCTAGTAAATATAGTGTCTGTTTATGGTAGGCAAATATATTATTATACATCACAGAACCAAAAACAATGTAATTATTATGGTCCACAGTATATTATAGAGCTAATAACCTTTTGAACTAAATATAAAGGATGCTCTTCTATGAAGTCAGCCACCTCTTACCCCCAAAAAAATCAGAAAAGAAGAAATAATCTTTCTATACGTTGTGACTTTTTTACAATTTCTGGAATTCCATTGAGCCTGATTCCTGCTGGGGTATCTCCACTGGGCTGATGTTGGTTTCAGACAGACATATAGCAAAACCAGTTATTGATAAGCCTGCATGTCTCCAGGCTGCCCTCTCGAAGACCTGCTCTCCCGACATTCTGCAGGCAGAAAATGACGTGGAGGGGGAGAGAAGTGTCACAATCTATGCCCAGCTGGTCTGGATTATTCAGCCTCTGAGGTGTATCCGCTGTCTGCCCCTGTATCCCATGATAAATCATCTTGTTGAACATCAGGCCAGACTGGGGTCTGATTCATTGGCTGAATGTTGCTACCTGGCTCCAGGAGAAGGCTGTGTCTCAGTCCTGTAATAGTCATCACGCTTTCAGAAACCTTCACATTTTTGAACAGTTACATAGTGTCCTCAGCTGAAGAAAGTGGAAGTCTGGAGTCCATTTCCGGCAGCTAGCAGGGAGCTGTTTTCCTCTCTTTGACATTAGCAAGGTTTGTCAGCTTGTTAATCTTTAAGGGGATTTGGGGTTGAAATTTTTGGAGGGGTGGAGTTTGGGGTGGATAATATAGTCAAAGCTCTTCAATATGGCTTGAGAGAGTAAAATAGATGCCCATGTTTTTTATGGCTACGATTCCCACTTGGCCTTGGGTTTCAACTCCTAAGTTTATGTGAAAGGAAAACCACAAACTATTGGACAGTATAAGCACCGTAATAATAGTCTCTACCTTTTTGCTTGATGACTTCCAAGAATGTTTCTATAATTCTGAGGTAGCAGAAGCAATCAATAACTGGAGTATAAATTATATGTGGCTTGAGCATTCAAGCATTACAGAGTCTGGGTCTCCACAAGGTCAGTGTTAGCTGGCACGGCTGCCTGGACACCTTTTCCTCTGTCTTTGTTTTTTCTCTGCCTGATGCCCAATAATCAATTAAGATTTGGTGAGAAAAGCAAAGCTAGGGAGTGACTAGTCTAACCCTCTTTCCTGGAAAAGCTTTGTTCTGATAAACTCCTCTAACTTGCAGAAATAGCATTTGGGATTAGAGATGAAACAGCAGGGAGGGAAAAGTTCTCCCACAGACACTTGACTCTACTAGTCATACTTATCAATTATTCTCTGAGAAATATATATTTGTCTTAGGCAAAACGGTAGAGACGTGCTGCATCTGGCAAACATCACCCAAGGCTTCCCTATGGCCAGAACAATACTGCTATTGTTTCTCATATTAGATGGTAAATGTGGAGTTGGAATGACCTCTGCTTGTGTCAATACAGCGGTACTTCAATAAGTTTGTGGAAAAATAGAGTTGACAGAAAATGAGAATCTTTTCAGGAACTTTTGAAGTACCCTCATATTGTGATCAAGTTCCCTCCTCCTTGGGGCGGAGAAATCTCCTAAGAAGTGATCTCCATAATTTTTTTTTTTTTTTTCTGGAGAAATGCTACACTTAGACCCTCCTCCTTGGGGCGGAGAAATCTCCTAAGAAGTGATCTCCATAATTTTTTTTTTTTTTTCTGGAGAAATGCTACACTTAGAACATCATGCACATTCTATGAGAGTGTTATTTAAATCCTACTCCACGGACCGTTGTGGGTGCTGAGGAAGAGCGTAAGGGTCTTCCATGGAGGGGTGGAGAGAGAACGGAATCAGATCTCTAACTCGCATTTAAACTAGAAACATTCTGCTTGTAGCTCTTTAAGTACTGGTTTTCTACATAAGATTTAATGTGAAGAAACAGTTTCACTGCTTTAAAAAAGGGGGGGGAGTTAAAGGGAGATTTGAAAATTAGATCTAGGAAATGACACTTGGCTTAGCAGGTTTTTATTCCATCCCATTGGGGACAGAGTGGCAGTTAACACTGACTTGTGGCGTGGGATAGTTTTCTAGCTGAAGCCTCTATGAATCTGCTGAGAAGTTTCTACAAGGTTTTAAATACTGTATAGCAAAGATAAATGCCAGTGCTTCTGACTATGGAAATTACCAACTCTTGAGTCCACTGTAATCATACAGTCCAGGACACTTGTAACAGAATCAATTTTCTCCCCCATGGCATGCTCCCGAAGAATCAGAGTTGGTCAGAAAGACTGAACAAGAATAGCATGGATCCTTCTTTGAAGCTGTTATACTATTTTTTAATAAAGTTCAAAAAACTTTGGAAAACTTTCTATGTTAATCTTTTTATTCTTCTTTGCTGAACTTTTATAGGGAGGTAGAGAGGTGCAATAGAATACATAGTATATTTGTAATCAGAACTGGGTTTGGGTCTTAATTCTGTTACTTTTTATCTACATGTTTGGGGACAAGTTATCTAGCCTTTTTACACACAAATGTATTCACCTATAAAACAGAAAATAAACAATATCTGTGCAGCCTACTTCCTATGATGGTTAAATGGTGAAACAGAACTGGTTACAGCACAGTCTGTCAAACTGAGGTATACATATATGTTTTTATTGTTTTATTTGAGTTTTTATTGGGCAAATTGTTAGTAGAATAACCTCATAGCTATGTGAGATATTAAAAATGCAGATGATTATCACTTTAATATCTGTAAGAGTTGGGTGGTCTGGGAAGATGAAAGTATGCAGACTTCCATCAAGTTCAAAGGTGGTTGAAAGTAGACAGAAAATATACCTACATAACTTAAGATCCAAGGAAATAGAAAATTTAATGAGGTAATCAACCTAGGTTCAAGTTGCAGATGTCTCTGGGTAGAAAACTCTCAGGATCGCGCTGTTTCCTGACGCGGGCGCTCCAGACCCGCCGCCATTTTTTTCTCCCAAAGTTTGTTGATTTAAAGAGAAGATTTTAGAGGCCATTGTGTGTGTTTTTGTAATGGCTACAAGAATCTCATTCTCGCCCTAGATAAATGCCCAATTAGTGAGATTTCAAAGCATAGGAAAATCTTCAAGGTACTTGATTTTCAGGGCTTTTTGATTCAATTTTTTTTTCATTGGGTTTTAATCCCAAATGGTACTGGGAAGAAAAGGCAGCACATTATCTCAGCACAGTTTATCTCCTGCTCATTATGTGCGGGGAGAAGCTGGCAGAGCCTCCCATGGTCCCCTCATCTCCCACATGACTGGGCTACAAACTCAGGGGCTGGACTGGAGTCACCCAGGCATCTACCCCTAGATTTGCAGAGAAATCCTGGCCCGATGATCAGCAAAGCCTGCCGTTTTCCTCCTGTTTCAGTAATACCCTCCTGGCTAAAATTTTTATTTTTGCAACTACAAACATGCTGAGAAAGCAACTCCACACCATACATGGGATAATGTAACAGTGTCCTTAACTGACAGAAAGAATTGTCCTGAAAGCATGCAACTCTATCAATTCTATATTTCACAACCATCAGAAATCTCTTGTTGGGATTCAGATCAGTTTTACAAGGTTAAATATCTTCTGTAGGGGTAAGTACCTCATAATCCTTAGAAGGGTTAGAATTCAGCATTCAAATGTGGAAGTAAAAGAGCAACATAGTATTTATAAACTTGTTATGTTTAAGAAAATTTGGCCCCCTAAAGTGGCTGCCCAATAACTACAAATTTGAATGTATAATTAAATATTTAATTTAGACTTGTGATTCTAATTTGAAATCTTTATAAGTTTATGAACTCTATTGGAACATTTAAGAACACTCAAAGTTCATTATACCCATAAGTTTATTAGATTTATAAGAGAGGGTTTGTTTAAGTTAAAGCACTTAAGAAGGAAATTAAATATATCAAATTTAAATATGTGGTCTCAAATATTCAAGGAAATTAAATGATTTAAGTTTATAATTGGGATCATGTATTAATCAAAAGATCATTAGAAGTGAATGTTAAAAATTGCTAAGAGAATAAATAGAATAATATAATTCATATGCAGAATTGAAAAGCATAAGCAAGAACTAGGCTTTCAACTTTCTGACTAACTGATATTAATTTTAGAAACCAGATAAACTTATGAATGCACACAAAAACTACCCTCAAGTCAGTTTTTTTTTAAAAAAAAAATTATTAATTTTAGAAACCAGATAAACTTATGAATGCACACAAAAACTACCCTCAAGTCAGTTTAAAAAAAAAAAAAAAAACTTCAATTAACAACAATGACTAAGAAAACTGTTTCATCAATTGAATGTACTGGACTTAATCAGGTGTAGATTGAAATTAACCTTATTTTTTTTTACTGCTTCCTGAAGAAAAGTTTCTATAGAAAAGTTCTTTATCCATCCCTAGCTCTAATCTCACGTGGGTTTCCATAAGCTTTTTCTGTCACTCTCATAAAATAAAGAACCTAATCCTGACTTAATAAACACATAACTCTAGTCTAGAGTAATTTTAAAAACTTTTCTCCTTCAGCTCGGCTTATGCTATGGTCTAAATGTGTTCCCCAAAATTTGTGTGTTGAAAACGTAATCCCCAATGCCACAGTGTTGGGAGGTGGGGCCATTTGGAGGGTATTTCTATCACGAGGGCTCTTCCCCCATCAATGGATTAACACCCGCCATTATAAAAGGGCTTGATGGAGGAAACTCACTTTTTTTGGTCCTTCTGCCTTCTGCCATGTGAGGACACAGCGTCCCTTCCTGTGGGGGATGTGGCATTCAAGGCACCACCTTGGAAGCAGAGAGCAGCCCTCAGCAGATGCTGGTGTCTTGATCTTGAATTTCCCAGCCTGCAGAGCTGTGAGAAATACGTTTCTGTTTGTTGTAAATGCCCCAGTCTGTGGTGTTCTGTCACAGCAGCACAAACGAACTCAGACAGCTTGCTGCAGGCCAGGAAGCCCAGAACAGAGAGGACAGTCGGCCTCTTTACTGCACCATAGCTCCACTATCCCCCAATCCTGAGCTCCTGTAGTGTGGGACCTTGGGCAGAGGGGAGGGAGAAAGGGCAGAAAAAGACTCACTTTGGTGGCACAGTTATAGTGTGTCTTGGAATCCTCTGGCTGTGGCCAATTCCATAGGTTAATTCTTCTGATGTGGCATTATTTGTGGATCTTTCATTGATTCTCCTCTGGGGTCTTTCAACTGTGGTTTCTGTGACTCAGGTAGAATTAGACATAGGCTTTGTGTTGTCCAACTTTTTCTTAGAATCCCTTCTTCACTCCAGACATCCTCTTGGATGGGAACTCTTTGCAACTCAACTCTAGGGTGGCTCCATTCCATTGCATCCACAGCTAAATCCAAGGAAAAGCTATATTTTTCCCTCTGCCACCAGGGGAAATGCAACCTTCTCCTACTGATTCTTTTTTCTTCTTTCTGTCAGCTCCATTTTCTCAAGCTTGGGTCACACACTAGACTCTGTGTCTCCAGCATCAGAGAACATGGATCCAAGTCTTCAAGAGCTTTTACCTGCTGTAAGGTGGAGGGGAGGCACCTGCTCTTCTGCAACTTGGGAAAGGAGGAGCCGGAGACATAACTACCACAATTCTTCCACACTTCTCTCCAAAGCAGTCTTCTTCCCCCTCTTCTTCCACATCAGTTCTTTCACACCCTCAAGGCAGGTAATAGGCTAATGCTGGCAAAAAACAAATTTGCAATCTTTTGGCGGCCCCCGACCTTGATTTAGGGCTGAGGATAGTTGAGATTTATTATATTTTCTTAGCTTTTTGTGATTTAAGCTCAAAGTCTCATTTTAATATTCTTTTTTTATTACAAATATCATTTTAATATTCTATTATGCAATCACTATAAACAAATGCTTTGCAATGATACTTCACAGTTGGAAGACATTTTCATAGAATATGACTTTAATATCATTAGGAATTATTTCCCAAGCTGAGAAATGTGTACCCTTATGAGTCCATTAGCATATTCTCTGAGATGTGTGCAAATGTTTTGTTTCTCCTTTAAAAGTATAAGAAACAGGATTCTACCCCAGGCTGTGCACAAACACTTTCATGAGAAATTTAGAAAACATTAAAGAGAAGACAAACAAAGATATGGACCTTAATAGTACAACCCTGAGGTGGCCACTGGTGAAATTTTGATGTGAGTTTGTGGGATTTCCCACAAGATTGGGATGGTATTATTTGTACTGGTTCTTTTATAATCTACTTTCTAAATCTAAATGTTATTTTACGAAATTATGTGTACGTATTTCTTTTGATATTTATAGAATTTAGTTATGCATGCAATGAAATTATACAAATGGTTTTGTACTAAAAAGCATCAAGTTTTCCACTCAAATCTTTCCCAAACCACATACCACTTTCTAGATGTGACCACTTTCTAGATGTTTCTGTTTTTGATACCTCTGATCTTCCTATCTTTAAATCAGAGGTTCTCTGATGTGACCACTTTCAAGATGTTTCTGTTTTTGATACCTCTGATCTTCCTATCTTTAAATCAGAGGTTCTCTGATGTGACCACTTTCTAGATGTTTCTGTTTTTGATACCTCTGATCTTCCTATCTTTAAATCAGAGGTTCTCTGATGTGACCACTTTCTAGATGTTTCTGTTTTTGATACCTCTGATCTTCCTATCTTTAAATCAGAGGTTCTCATTTCTGCTTTCACATTATAAATCACCTTAGAGTTTTTAAAAGTTCCCCATACTGGCCCTTCCCTGATATTAATTGATCCAGATCCCTGAGAGTGGGAGTCAGAGGGTGATATTACCTTTAATGCCCAATTAGTAATTTTGATACATCACGAGAGTTACAAGCCACTGAGTTATACAATATACCTACACAATAATTGTTTGACATCCCTTTTAGACACTATTCATTACTTTCTGTTATGAGAACTGAAGATTTAGTTACTTACACCACCCTCATCTTTCCCCTTCCCCTTGCTTCCCACTTTTGGTGGCTATGTAGTTATTAATTTTATATATATAATTTACCCACCGATTGCATTTATAATTTTAAACATGCTTACACCTTTACACTTGGTTCATCACATTTAGACATAATCACCTTCTTCCCCGCTATGTGAAATGAGAATATTACCCTTCTTAGCCTCTCCTCCACCTTTTCCCATCCACCTGTCAACTTCCCCTCATGTATCAGTAATTGTATATTGTGAAGATTGATAGCACTGGCATTCTGTTCTAGAAGACTATTCCATCATTTATCCATACGCTAATTCTAAATATCATACACCAGAGATATTACTCAGTAATTGTATATTGTGAAGATTGATAGCACTGGCATTCTGTTCTAGAAGACTATTCCATAATTTATCCATACGCTAATTCTAAATATCAGACACCAGAGATATTATTTATTTATATATACCAAATATTTAATATGTATATAGATTTAAAGAGACAGCATATGAAAATGTTTAAGAATCTTGCACTACAGCCTACTAGCTTTGTGAAATCGGATGAATCACTTAACTGCTTCTTACCTCACATCTTCGTGCCTAAAAAGAGGAAAATAATATCTATCTCTTGTGGTTGCGGGGAGCTTTATATGAATTAACCCATGGCACACAGTAACGACTCATTATGTCAGTTACTCTTCCCTGCTTAGCCCCGTCTGGTGCAAGCATTACATTCCTCTCTTTACTACTTTAAGATGAGGATCTCTGTACCACACAAAGTAGAGAATTTCTTGAATCAAGATTAAATGGATTTTTGAAATGCTCTAGTAATTGTTCTCTTAAAAAATGCAATTCGAAAATTTTGTTTCGGACTCCAACCACAGATTTCCTGTAAAATAGCCTCCTTGCCTTGCCTGCAGTCTCTTAATGCCTTTCTTTATTCTTATTTTAAATAATGTTGTGTGTCATACTATATCTTCAAAATATTTCAGCTTTTCCATTATGTCATTTACTATTGCAGAGAATCCACTTTCTTCCTGGGGACATCCATCCACCCCTCTGACCTCTTGCTGCAATTTAGACCAGATGCTTTCTAGGCTTTGTGGATACCACTGGAGTTTATCACTATTTCCTGCATTCCACAATTTCCTCTCTTTGATCTGTCTCTATTTTTGTTGGTGTAAATCCTCAAATAACTTCCTCGGAATGGTACATGAAAGACAAATTTTCTTAATCTTTGCATGCCTGGAAAACCTTACTATTTGCCATCATGCAATCACGATCAAACTCATAGCAGTATTTTTTTTTAATTGACAAATTCATTTTAAAATCCATGGAAAACACAAAGGCTTTAAAATCATCAAAACAACTTTGAAAATGAAAAACAAACTCAAAGAGCTAATTTTGTGTAACTTCGAGACTGTTTTAAAGCTACAGCATCTGAGGGAGTGTGATGTTGGCTCAATGCCTGTAGTATCTCCCAAATCCCAACCACCCTAACTTACCACTTGTTTCCATTTTGGGGTCACAAATCAGACCTAATCGACTGATATTTGAGTATCACTATCTTCAGAAATGCATCTCTAGTAATACATGTGTTCTAGATCTCAGCAGCCCCATCGATAGCATGAGGCCAGCCTCCATAGAGGGATCTCGTCAGTTGTTAACATGTGACTGTGTTATTGGACACCTTCAACACTGACTGTGTGTACTCATCACCACAGTTGCTACTTTAGTTCAGACCACCTTCCTCCTGTCTAGATTTTGATACCAGCCTCCCACTCTCATCCCCACCTGCAGTCCTATAGCCTCTCATCCACTCTGTATAGTGCTTTGCCTAAAATGCAAATCTAGTAAGTTGACACCTCTGTGTACCTACTGCCAACATACACACATACTGACCTGGTTACTCAACATGCCTTAATATGACCTACAGGAGACCGTTCCCTCTTTGCTCTATCGGCAGTCCAGTTTTTCCCAAGTGTTTTGCTCTCTCTCGCACTATTTTCCCACAAGCTTTTTCTGTGCCTGAAATATTCATTCTCCTCTAGCTCTCTCCTCTAGAACCCTGGAATTTCGGTTTAGGTTGCACTTCCTCTAGCAAGCCATCCTTAACACGCTCACAGCTAGATGGAATGCCTCTCCACGTGCTCGTATGGCCTGTGCTCACCATCTCTCAGCAGCTCTTTCCTAGTATTCAGCCCACCAGACTGCAAGCTCTTTGGGGTAGGTACTTGGCCATCTTGCTCACTGGTTTCTGGTACATAGTAAACAATCACTAAATAGTCCTCAAAATACTAAAAGAAGGAGGAATGTGTGTAAGGGGATAATTTTCTTAAATCAACACTTACCCTTTTTCTTGGGCTGTTATTGGGGAGTATCTGGCATTATTTTAAAGCAGTTCCAATGCTGTAGGGCTGGTTTACATTACTTTTTTATGAGGGCTAAAAAAGGAAACCAGGCTGTTGGCTGAAATTTCTCAATATGCTATTAGCAATGATCTCTTTTTAATGATTGCCACCTCCTTGCCATTTGGAGCTGATTGTGGGCAGGTCTCATATCTTCAGCCTTAAGACCCTAGCATGAGCTGTTTGCTATGTAAACCTTGGGAAAGAGAATGTGCCTGTGCCTCAGAGGATGGCAGCTCTTTGACACAGGAGAGTGGAAGGCCTGCAGAATACAGTGTGTCTGTACAAGTCTCCGTGTGAGTATGTGGGATGTTTGTCTTATGAGAAGATGGTAAAACCAGGAGCTTTCTTGATGCATTTGCAACTGATATTCAGAGTGGAGAAAGAATTTGGGAGTCCAATAGCGAATTGGCCCGAAAGTGAATTTTCGGGAGATTTTATAGGAACTCCTTCTTAGGCCACATCTGCATTCTTGCTGAATGGGCTTTCTTAGATTTTCTTTGTGAATATGTATATAATCAACAGCCAAAGAAAATGCATTTTAGAGATGGCAGTATACCAGGATAAATACAGGTCGATTTTATTGAAAGATAATGAGATTGTTGTGTGTGTTTTTTTTTTTTCCTTCTCAATATATGTAGGTAATGACTCTGACTTCTTTTATCAAAAAACATACCAGACATTATGAGCATAAAAAGGTTCAGGAATCTTGAATGCAGGCCCCTTGGGAAGCTGTGCACTTATAAAAACCATGCTTTCCCTGCTCATATCCTTTCTGGAGCCCTTTGTGGGAATGGCCTCTGAGCCTGTAACACATTCTTTTTGAAAGGGTCAAAAATCACTCAGAACTACATTGGTGAAAAGGGTGGATAATTAAAATGAATACTTCTATAGTAGGCTGAAGAATGAAAAAAAAAAAAAACAGAAAAGGAGTAAAGAGTCCATGTGAGACAGAACTCTAATGCCACGAGATGATTTAAGGCTTGGGTGTGTCTTAACTTTCCTGTGGAAGTTTGAGGTTGGTCCTTATGCTTGAAATTGACTTCATGTAAAGGGGATTTGTCAGTTCGAAGTGGCCAGTAGAATCTCACTTTCCATCAGTCAGCATTCACTATGTCACAGCAAACTCCAAATTTTTTCTGTTTAATAAAGGAATCTAAAGCAAGGAACAGCATCAAGTACTTATAGCTATGAGTCTTTACACCGATGTTCCCATAATCTCAAAAAGGTTCATAGGCACCAAGCTCCACTTAATTCCTGCTGGCCAGAGCATAAAAGAAGTCCCAGCCACGGGTGTGTGTAAATGTGTGATGGTGTGAATGCAGGTTGAGGTCCAATGCCTCTTAATCTGTACATAGGACAGCCTGCGAGGCACACAAAATATGCCTATTCTCCTGAAAGGCAGCAGCTTCTGAGTTCTTACTCTCCTACAGGTATTCTTCTAAGCACTTTATAAAACTCATCTCATTTAATCCTCACCACCACCCCATGCTTTTACTAATATGAAATGTTCCTATTTTATATTAGACATGGAGAAGTTAAGGTCCTTTTCTCCAAAGCCACAGAGCCATACTCAGGAATCGTGTTTAGGAATGTGTCTTCTCTACTCTAAAAGGAAGGACTGAGTGCCCGTGCTTTTTCTTCTTCACAGTTTCCTTTGTGGGATTGGCAATAGTTATCTGCATTTTGTTACTAAGGGGCTGGACCAAAGCAAAAGTGAATAACTGGTCAAATACTATCTAGGACAAACAGATTTTAATGATTAATTGGACATAGAGTATGAAGAACTGGGAAGAATCAAATACATTTCTTAGGTTTCAATCATGCATGATTTCAATGAAAAAGAGTGAAGAGGATGATATGAGGAAAGAAGTCAGCTGTTTTAAACACATGGAATTTGAAGCAGGATGGGACATCCATGTGAAAAATGCCTGTCAGAGAATGGAGCTTCTGCTCCATCTCAAAGTTATAGTGCTGCATTGTAAATAAGCAAACTGTGGACTAAATTTGGACAATGCCCAGTCAAGGGTCAAAAAGAGGAAAAAGAAATGGGGAGCTATTAAAGGGCTATTTCATTTAAGGCTGTCTAGTATTTATCAATCAAATTGTAGATTTCCTTATTCAAGATACAGGAAGAGAAACCATGCCAATGACTGAAAGAAAATAAACTTTGTGATGCTTTTCCAAAAACATGTTAAACATTAGAGAAAGATGTAAGTATAGATGGAAATGTAGAAATAGGTGATATAAATGTCTAGACATTAAGATATAGATGGAGGGACCAAGAGTAGTTTGCTGAAAGTTAACCTAGAATCCAAATATAAAACCCCTTTTTTAAACAAAGCCCAAACTACATATCTATTACTTAAAACATTTTGCCTCAGAATTTGCTCTAGTTTCCACCACCTGAGCAGGAGGCAAGTGAATGTCCTGTGATGGAGAGCACCACAAATACTGTTTCTGCACCAGTGGTCCACCACAGCCACTGCTACAGCTACTGCTGCTGCAAGGATGGCTTCCCACAACAGTAGCATCCAGAGAACGCTCCCTCCAGGAAGCCCACTGCAAACTTGACTATGTTGACACAAGGACAGTCACAAGCAGAGCCTGTGAATAAAGGAGGAAGTCTTTCTCCTCCAAGCTTGCTCCAGAGTAACAGAAGAAACAACTGCTCAATCAGATGACCAGATATCAACTTAGAGATACTAGAAATACAAATAAACAAGAAAATATGACACTACCAAAGGAATACAGTAATTCTCAAGTGCCACCCCATAGAGCAGAAAACACTTGAAATGTCTGAAAAGGAATTCTGAGCAATGATCTTAAGAAAACTCAAAGAGATAAGAGAAGACTCAGAGAACAAAATGAAAAAAAAAAAGTCCAGTACATGAAGGAAGGAATGTGTAAAGAGATTAGTATCTTAAAACACAATGTAGCAGAACTCCTGGAACTGAAGGACTTATTCAATGAAGAAAGAATTTCAGATCTCAAAAAAGGTCTTTTTGAAATAACCCAAATGGAGAAAAAGAAGAAAAAAGAATTTTAAAAAATGAAGAAAATCTAAGAGAATTAGAAGACAAGCTTAAGTACATAAACATCCGAATCATGGAAGTATTCCAGAAGGGAAGGAGAAAGTAAAAGACATTGAAAACCTATTTAACAAAATAATAGTGGAAAAATTCCCAGGTATAGGTAGAGACAAGGACCTTCAGATCCAGGAAACCCAAAGATCCCCAAACAGATTCAGTCCATAAAAATCCTCTCAGAGACACGTTATAGTCAAACTGCCAAAGCTCAAAGACAAAAAGAAAATTCTAAGAGCAGCAAGAAAAAAGCATGAATTCTCCTAAGAGGAAGTCCCCATCAGACTACAGGAGACTTCTCAACTGTAACTACTAAGGTCAGAAGAAAATGAGATGATATATTCAAAATACTAAAAGAAAAGAAATCGCCAGGAAAGAATTCTGTACCCATTAAGGCTATACTTCAGAAGTGAGGGAGAAACAGTGTGTTTCCCAGACTAAAAAAGAACTGTGGGAGTTCACCCCCACACCACCATCCCCGCAAGAAATCCTCAAGGGAGTCCTGCATGTAGAATCTGAAAAATGATAACCACTACCACAAATATACGAGAAAGAACAAAACCCATTGTTAGAACAAAAATGCAAACAAGGAGAAAGAAATGAAACCTTACCACCATAAAAAAAATCAATGAACATCAAAAAGACTCAATAAGAGGGGAAGAAAGGAATAAGACATGTTTAAAACATCCAAAGGAAAACTGATAAAGTGCCAGGAGTAAGACAATGCCTTTCAATAACAGCCATAGATGTAAATGGATTAAATTTCCCACTCAAAAGAACACAGACTGACTGCCTGGATTAAAAAGCTAGACCCAACTACATGCTGTTGTCAAGAGACTCACCTCACCTGTAAAGACATATACAGACTAAAAGTGAAAGGATGGAAAAAGATATACCATATAAATGGAAACAAAAAATGAGCAGAAGTAACTATTCTTATATTAGATGAAATAGACTTTAAAACAAAAACCGTAAAGAGAGACAAAGAAGACCACTATATAATGATAGCGGGATCTATCCAGCAAGAAGACATAACAATCATAAATATGCATGCACCCAACACCAGTACACCCAGATATATAAAACAAACACTCTTAGATCTAAAGAAAAAGATAGAACCCAATAAGATAATAGTGGAGGACCTGAATACCCCTCTCTCAGTATTGCACAGGTCTTCCAGGCAACAAATCAACAATGAAACACAGGATTTAAACTAAACCTTGGACCAATTGGACCTGGCAGATAGCTACAGAACATTTCATCCAACAACTACAAAATATACATTCTTCTCATCAGCATATGGAATATTATCCAGGATAGACCACATGTTAAGTCACAAATCAAGTCTCAACAAATTTTAAAAAATATAAATCGTTTCAAGTATCTTCTCAGAAAATAACAGATTAAAACTGGAAATCAATAACAATGAAACTCTGGAAACTATACAAATGCATGGAAATTAAACAACAGGCTTATGAACGACCTATGGGACCAAGAAGAAATTAAACAGGATATCAAAAAGTTTCTTGAAACTAATGAAAATAAGGAAACATCACACCACAACCTGTGGGATACTGCAAAAGCAGTCTGAAGAGGGAAGTTTATTGCAATTAATGCTTACATCAAAATAATATAAAGAGTTCAAATAAATGACCTAATGCTACACCTCAAATAACTAGAAAACAACAACAATCCAATCTTAAAAGTAGATGGAAAGAAATAATTAAGATCAGAGCAGAACTAAACAAAATAGAGACCCCAAAAATGATACAAAAGATCAATGAAACAAAAAGTTGTTTTTCAGATAAGATAAAGAAAATAGACAAACCATTAGCTTGGTTAATGAGAGAGAGAGAGAGAGAGAGAGAAGAAAAGAGAAGAGAAACAGAGAAGATAAAGAAAATAGACAAACCATTAGCTTGGTTAATGAGAGAGAGAGAGAGAGAGAGAGAGAGAGAGAGAGAGAAGAAAAGAGAAGAGAAACAGAGAGAGAGAGAGAAAGGACTGAAATAATAAAAATCAGGAACAAAAAAGGAGACATTACAACTGATACCACAGAAATGTAAACAATCATTAGAGACTATTATAAACAACTATATGCCAACAAATATGAAAACCTGGAGGAAATGGATAAATTTCTGGATACATACAAATTACCAAGACTGAACCAAGAAGAAACAGAAAACCTGAACAGACCAATAACAAGCATTGAGTTTGAAGGAGTAATCGGCAGTCTCCCAACAAAGAAAAGCACAGGACAGAATGGCTTTCCTGCTGAATTCTACCAAACTTTTAAAGAGGAATTAGTACCAATTCTCTTCAAACTATTCCAAAAAGTTGAAACAGAAGCCACTCTCCCAAACTCATTCTCTGACACTAGCATCACCCTGATACCAAAACTAGACGAAGACACAACAAAAAAAAGAGAAAACTGAAGGCCGGTATCCTTGATGAACATAGATGCAAAAATCTTCAAAAGAATATTAGCAATCAGAATATAGCAATGTATCAAAAAAATTATACACCATAATCAAGTGGGATTCATCCCAGGAATGTAAGGATGGTTCAACATATGCAAATCAATAAATGTGATAAACCATATCAACCAAATCAAAGACAAAAACCATATGATTATCTCAATAGATGCAGAAAAAGCATTCAACAGAATTCAACACTCCCTCATAATAAAGACTCTTAGCAAATTAGGTATTGAAGTAAAGTATCTCAACATAGTAAAAGCCAAATATGAAAAACCAAAGGCCAATATCATCCTAAGTAAAGGAACAAAAAGAAAGATGCCTGCTCTCACTCCTCCTATTTAACACAGTATTGGAAGTACTAGCCAGAGCAATCAGGCAAGAGAAAGAAATAAAGGGAATCCAGACTGGAAAGGACGAAGTCAAACTGTCCCTGTTTGTAGATGATGTAATCTTATATGTAGAAAATCCTAAAGGCTCTACCAAAAACTCATAGCTGATTAACAATTTCAGTAATGGGGCCGAGCCCGTGGCTCACTCGGGAGAGTGCGGTGCTGGGAGCTCAGCAGTGCTTCTGCCGCAGGTTTGGATCCTATATAGGGATGCTCACTGGCAGAGCGCGGTGCAGCCGGTCACAAAAAGGACAAAAAAAAAAAATAACCAATTTCAGTAATGTTACAGTATTGAAAATTAACACCCTAAAATTAGTGTTTTTACACTCCAAACTAGCAGAAAAAGAAATCAGGAAGGCAAGCCCATTTACAATAGTCATCAAAAAATAAAATACCTAGGAATCAATTTATCCAAGGAGGTGAAAGATCTCTATGATTAGAACTACAAAACACTACCAAAAGAAATCAAAGAGGACATAAAAAGATGGAAAGACATTCCATGTTCTTATATTGGAAGAATTAACATCATCAAAATGCCCATACTACCCAAAGCGATCTATAGATTCAGTGCACCCCATCAAAATACGAATGACATTCTTCACAGACATAGAAAAAACAATCTTAACATTCATATGGAACAGCAAAAGACCGTGAACAGCCAAAGTAATCTTGAGCAAAAAAATATAAAGCTAGAGGTATAACACGACCTGACTTCAAATTATTCTACAAAGCTATTTGAACTAAAATAGCATGGTATTGGCATAAAAACAGACACTCAGACCAATGGAACAGAATAGAGAACCTAGAAATCAACCCACATACTTACAGCTAACTGCTCTTTGACAAAAGTAACAAGAATGTAAGTTGGGAAAGTGAGTGCCTCTTCAATATGGTGCTGGGAAAACTGGATACCCATATGCATAAAAATGAAACTAATTCTGTACCTCTCATCATATACCAAAATCAACTCAAAATGGATTAAAGACTTAAGTATAAGACCACAAACCATAAAATTAACTAAAAGAAAACATAAGGGAAACACTTCAGGAAGTAGGACTGGGCAAAGACTTTATGAATAAGACCCCAAAAGTACAAGCAATAAAAGAAAAAATAAACAAATGAGATTATATCAAACTAAAAAGTTTCTGCCCAGCAAATGAAACAACCTATAGAATGGGAGAAAATATTTACAAACTTATACATCTGACAAGGGATTAATATCCAGAATATATAAGAAATTTCAACAACTTAACAGTAAAAAATCAAATAATCCAATTAAAAAATGGGCAAAGGAGCTGAATAGACATGTCTTAAAGGAAGACATACAAATGGTACACAGGTACATGAAAAAATGCTCGATATCACTTATCATCAGGGAAATGCAAATCAAAACCACACTGAGATATCATCTCACCCCTGTTAGACTGGCCATTATTAAAAGACCAAGAATAACAAATGCTGGTGAGGATATAGAGAAAGGGGAACTCTTCTACATTGTTGGTGTGACTGTAAAATAGTATAGACATTATGGAAAACAGTATGGAGGTTTCTCAAACAACTACAGATATAAGCCATATTATCCAGCAATCCCACTTCTGGGTATACACCCAAAGGAATGGAAATCATGTCAAAGGGATACCTGCACTCCCATGTTTATCACAGCTCTATTTACAGTAACCAGGATATGGAACCAACCTAAATGTCCATTGGCAGATGACTGGATAAGGAAAATGTGGTATATATACACAATGGAATACTACTGTGCTATGAAAAAGAACAAAATTCTACCATTTGTGGCAACATGGATGAGCTTGGAGAAAATTATAAGCAAAATAAGCCAGGCACAGGAAGAGAAGTCCTGCACGTCTTCCTCAAAAGTAGGTGCTAGGAAAGAAAGAAAGAAAGAAAAAAAGAAAGGAAGGAAGGAAGACAGACAAGACCACAATAATAACATTGAACTTTCATAAGGAAAGAACAAATCTATGGTTACTAGAGGTGGGAGAAGGGTAGAGGGAAGGGGGTTGGGGAGAGATTGAGTAAGAGGCATAAAGAGTAATTATGATTTGTAATAATGAATATGCTAATAATATTGATTTAATCTCACGGGTTGTATACAGGTGATGGTAGTCAATGCTGTATCCCCAAATATGTATAATCAATTATGCTTCACTAAAAAAAAAAGAAAAAAGAATTTGCTCTAAAAAATACCTTGTGATATCCTATTAATCCAGCCTTTTAGATCATATAATTTAGCTAACTTTAGTATTTCAGGTCAATTTTCTCTCATCAATTGGATTAAAAATAACTTGTAGTTAAGATTTATGTATTATATTTCTTCCATACACTTATTGCACAGTGGTGAACTGATAGTAGAAGCATAATCATTTATTCAAATAACATTTTGTATTAGAAACTTTTTGTGCATGACAGAAAGATAATAATTCAGGGCCGGCCCGGTGGCGCACTGCTACAGTGCGCCGCTTGGGAGTGTGGTGGCGCTCCCGCCGAGGGTTCGGATCCCACATGCAGACCGGTTCCTGCTCACTGGCTGAGCGAGGTGTGGGAGCAACGCCGAGGGTTGCGATCCAGTTGCTGGTCCTGGTCCGGTACGGGCACGACACTGAGGGTTGCGATCCGTTGCCGGACACAAAAAAAGACAAAAAGGAAAAAAAAAGAAAGATAATAATTCATAAATAAAATGCTATTACAGCCAGTCACAAAAGACCAAATACAAGGGTACTTCAGAAAGTTCATGGAAAGATTTGTATTGTCTTTCAATTTTGTTTTTGTGTTGTATGATTCTATTTATATAAAATATCCAGACTTAGAAAATTTATACGGACAGAAAGCAGATCAGTGATTGCCTAGAGCTTGGGGAGGGGTGATAGGGGTTTTGATGAGATGATATCTAAAGGGAATAGGGCTTCTTTTGGGGGTGATAAAAAATATTCTAAGATATGTTGATAGTTGCACTACTCTGTGGATATACCCAAAACCATTGAATTGTACACTTCAATGCATGAATTCTATTGTATGAAAATTACACCTCAATAAATCTGCTACCTAAAAAATGAAGTTACATAGTTTGTTCCTGCTTAAGGAAAACATTATATTCAAATGCAATAAATGTGAAAACTAAGGTATGTGTGAAAAACTTTGGATACAAAGAAGAGGAGGACGTTATTTTGCACAGCAGTATCAAGGAAGCTCAATAACCATTTAATTGACTGATTGATTGATGACTAGC
This sequence comes from Galeopterus variegatus, assembly GCF_000696425.1. Lineage (NCBI taxonomy): Eukaryota > Metazoa > Chordata > Mammalia > Dermoptera > Cynocephalidae > Galeopterus > Galeopterus variegatus. Next base: position 311,740 of record NW_007727794.1, read on the forward strand.
TGTGCGTTCAGTTCTAGCACCACATTGCCTCTAGCCTCAATAGCTCTTGGCTCTCAGAGTTGGATATTAATTCACAGATTCCAGGCCTGGTTACAAGGGAGAAGAACAAACCCCCGGATGTCTGGAGCTCCCTGAAACATTTGCTTTACATTCAAACCGAAACCCAGAAGAACAGGAAATCAAGCTCTGACATGTGGGCATTTGGTCCAGTGGCCAGAGCTTTCTTTCCTCTGAAGATTAATGAAGCACAAAGATGCCAGCTCCTTCCTTTCAACTTGCCACAATAATCGGCTCTCAGCAGCCTGCCAGTTTAATATTACTTCACTTCAATGCTCAGGAACAGTCCCAATTGGAAAGGGCCAAGAAAACTTGGTCCAAGAGTTTTTATGAAGAACAGCTTAACAGCCCTTCTAGAACATTCCATAAGCGATATTACAAGCTTTCCTTTCTTTTTATATCTAGGGATGGAGAAAAGAGTAGGAAGAGGGCATTGTAATCATGAGTCAAATTTCAAAGTCAATAAGTTGAACTTCTGCTAGGCCCTGGATATTTTCTAAATTAATTGACCATCAAATTCTTACCCTTCTACATCTGCATTACATTAGAGATCATAAAACTATTTGGGGTTTTTTGCTACTTAAAGCAAAGATTGCATGGGCATAATGCTTTGAGAGGGCCTGTTTCTTTTCAAAAATTATTTTGAATTCATAAAAAGAAACAATATTATTTTTGTGTTTATGCATTGCTCTTACCCTCTTAAGGGACTCAGAGTACTGTATGTCCTCTTGTCTGCCTTGATAAGGGAAAATGGAGACTCAGACTTCTATGTTAGGAATTGACTCTAAATGAGAAAGTGGATTTTCTTCTAGGCCTTTCAGTATCTGCCAACTATTTAACTTGCTAAATTTTGTGAGAGTTGTGCATTTCTTCAATCCATCTACTAATTCATTCATTTATTTTTGCAACAAATACCTATACAGTATGCCAGACACTATGGAGATGCTAAGAAAGAAAGATGCTGAGAAAGGAAGATTAGCCTCATTTCTTCAATCCATCTACTAATTCATTCATTTATTTTTGCAACAAATACCTATACAGTATGTCAGACACTATGGAGATGCTAAGAAAGAAAGATGCTGAGAAAGGAAGATTAGCCTGTGCTCTCACAGAGTTTACAGGCTAGTGCAAGGGACAAGCGATCTAGAAGTAAATAAATAAAAGAACTGTAGGAGAAATAAATCCAGTGTGGTGATAGCTGATATAAAGGCAAGTAAGTTTATGTACTTTACATAGGATTAGCCTAAAACCCTCCTGGAGGAGGTGGCAGTTGAGCTGAAATAGGAAGAATAGAAGTCATCCACACAGGGAAAGATTCAGGGAAATGAGCTTCGGGCATGGGGAACAGCTAGTGCAAAGGCCCTGATGCAGGGAAGAGTTTAACTGTTTTTGGAACATACAGAAGGGCAGTGTGGCCGAAGTTAGTGTGGGGAAGGGTGGCAAGAGAGGAATATGAATAGTGCCTTGTATGTGGTGGACACTGCTACAGGTTGACAAGAATGATATTGACTATTTGGGCTAATGCCTGTTAGTGTGGGGAAGGGTGGCAAGAGAGGAATATGAATAGTGCCTTGTATGTGGTGGACACTGTGCTACAGGTTGACAAGAATGATATTGACTATTTGGGCTAATGCCTATTGATTATTTAGTATGGAACCACACACTAGGCTAAGTCATCCACATGCTTTAACTCACTCCAAGCACAGAAGATAGATGTCATTATCATCATGCACATTTTACAAACAAGAGAAGAGAGGATCAAAGGCTAAGTCAACTGCTTCATGCACACAGCTAACTATGTAAGTGGGGGAACAGGGATTTGAACTCTGGCATTTGATGCTGCAGCCCACGTACTTAGTCTGCAGTGGCACCACCTGGTGGTTGTGGGCACGCAGGGAGTAGTAGAGGAGTCAGAGAAGCAAACAAGCAATTACCATATAAAGTCTTGGCTCCAGGAAATCAAAGGATGCTCAGAGCACTTAGTCAGGCTTAAGAGTCAGGCACCCTTGCTGGGGTGCCCACACTGGCCCAGAGAGGGCAAGATGGGACCAGTGTTCCAAGAGAGACAGATGGTTTCAAATGAGGACCCAAGCAGTTCTTCACGACTGAAACACAGCGGGTAGGAAGTGACTGGGGCTTGCTGAGAGATGATGCTAGAGCAACAGGTAGGTTCAAAGTCATAAAGACGGAACTCTCCTTGCTGATTTCTACCACTACCCACATCACCCATTATCAAGACTGTCATCAGTGTTAAAGGCAAAGCAAGGTTTTTTGTTTGTCTGTTTTAATACGTTTAGATACAAGTTAAGGGAAATTAACGGAGGGAAATTACAGAATGATGTAGTAATGGCTACATTATTACTCCAGTATATCATACTTTTGTACAGGCAAAAGACCACAGACTATTCAAGTCTCTCTCAAGTCTGGGAAGCCACCCGCTGGCTCTCCAGAGTTAGGCAGGAGAGATTCCAAGGTTATGAAACTCTGTGTTTTAAGCCCAGTGCAAGGCTATTCCTGAATCTGCCTTCTTGAGTTTAGAGGTCTGTAGTTTGAGTTCTTGGGGAAACTGCCTTTTTCTAAAGATAATGCTAAATCTAGCTCTGGGCCAGTGTACGTAAGAAGTAAAAAGGTCAAGAAAGGAAATGTCAAATTGGAAACGCCTTGGAAAGTTCTAGGAGTCATGCTCTCTCTTCATTGTGACATAAGCCTATGGCTATTTTCCCTTCTTTCTTCATTGTGCTCCCATTTGGTCCTAGGAACATGCCTTTTGGAGACAGGCTGGGCCAGCTATCCTGGTTCCCACAATGGCTTCCTCTGTGTGATACATGGCAGTCCCAACCTTGTGGCCAAGGCTCAGGATGCTGAGGACCCTCAGTGAGTGTTCCAAAAGCTTCTGTAGCCACATAGAATCAAAGCAGCTTGAGAAAACCAATAGAGCAAAGACACTCGTGCTGTTGTTCAGATTCTTTTTATTTTTTAAAACTTTCTTTCCCTCATTCCAGAAGTAAAATCTGTTTATTGCTGACAACTTGGAAAATACAGAAAGATAAAAAAGCAAATAAAAGTCATCCATTATCCTATTATACTTTCTACAATTTGGAGTAAATCTCTTCAGTTATTTTTATTTAACTATAAAATATACTTATTTTCTTTTTTTTACAGAAATACATATTTCACAAAAAGTGTATATAAACATACATGTTTGTATGTATAAGTATATGTATAAATATGTTATTACCAAAAAAGTATGTGACAGAAAGTGGATCACACTTCATATAAGGTATCCATTTCCCACTTTTCTAATAGGGGTTTGTTTTCTTAGTTATTTATAAGGGTTCTTTATATATCGAGAAGACTAATCCTTTCTTAGTTGTATGTGTTGCAAATACTTTCTCAATTTGTAATTAGCCTTTTATTGGGTAACACTTTTTTACTTGCAAATGATTTTAATTATTCTGCAGTCAAGTCTACTATATTCTCCTTCATAACTGATGCCCAGAAATAATGTAAAAAATCACCTATCTTTTCTTATAAAACTTTTATGGTTTTCTTTCCTAAATGTAAATCATTAATCCTCTGGAATTTATGCTGGTAAAATGTGTGAAGAAGGAATCTGGCTTTATATTTTTCAAATTGGTGAGCTGACTACTTTGATATCATTTGTTGGCAAATTCATTCCTTCCCCATTGAATTAAAATGTTGCCTTTACTATGTAATAATTTTTATATGTTGATATGTTTCTTGACTTCCTATGACGTTCCATCGATCAATCTGTCCACACCACACTGTATCTCACTATTTTAATGTATGATATATTTTTTAACTCACAGGGAAAGACGCTTCTCATTACTCATTTCTTTTTTTTCCTTTTTTTTTTTTTTTTACTAATTTCTAAGTGTTCTTTGTTTCAGATTAACTTAAGAATCATGTTGGAAATTCCAAGTAAAATCCCCATGAGATAACTTTCTGGAAATGAATTGAATCAGAAGGGCTGGCCCTTTGGCTCACTCAGTTTGATCCCCATAACAGCCACCTGCCAAAAAGTAAGGATACAGCTTTGGAACTCTGTGTTTGTTCTCTCTCTCTGACATTTCCTTATTACCTACAGGCCCCCCTTCCCTTCTTGATTTCTCTTCTTGCAGCTCACTATTTCTATTGTGGCCTCATTTCAACTTTATTCTTTTACTGCAGACCCTACTGTCAACTGGTCCAGTTTCTTAGCATTTCTCAGTTGTCCTTCTAAAAGCTCAGCACATCTACATAGTCCCCCTTTATCTACCGGGGATATGTTCCAAGATCCCCAGTGGGTCTCTGAAACTGCAGATAGTACAAAATCCTACATATAATATGTTTTTCCTATGTGAGGGTACCTCGAAAAGTTCATGGAAAAATGGATTTAAAACATAAAATGAATCTTTCCATGAACTTTTTGAGATACCCTCATACATACACACCTATGGTAAACTTTCACCTTTTCACTTACAGGAAGCACTTTACAACTTCTCTTTGGCATATCCAAATTGCCAGCATCACTACTCTTGTGCTTTGGGGCCACTGTGAAGTAAAATCAGGGTTACTTCAACACAAGCACTGCAACACTGGGACAGTCGATCTGATAACCGAGTTGGCTGCTAAGTGACTTCACCAGTGGGTACAGTCGATAGTGTGGATACTCTGGACAAAAGGGTGATTCACGTCTCGGTTGGGACAATCCGAGATTTCATCACACTACTCAGAAAGATAGTTGGCTGCTAAGTGACTTCACCAGTGGGTACAGTCGATAGTGTGGATACTCTGGACAAAATGGTGATTCACGTCTCGGTTGGGACAATCCGAGATTTCATCACACTACTCAGAAAGACACACAATTTGAAACTTATGAATCATTTATTTCTGGAATTTTCCATTTAATATTTTCTGCCTACAGTTGACCTTAGGTAACTGAAACCTTGGAAAGTGAAACCAAGGATAAGGGGGAACTACTGTATTTGTACCATGACATAGGTCACTGGCCAGTGGCTGGATTGCCTCCCTCTCTGTCAGGGAACTTCCTCAGTCCTAATCACATAGGAGAGTGGAGAGTTACACGGGATAAAGCACTCTCTAAATACCAGAGGCTGGGGTGGGATAGATTTTCTCAGACAGGGGTGTGTACAGTGCAGACATTTGGACATTGGGCTCAACTAGATCATACATGTAAGCAGAATGAATAGTACAGAAACCTACATTTTCAATATGACTCCACTTTTTAATATATAAATTTATATATATATAAATTATGTACATTATTATATATTAATTATATTTATTTATATAATTTATACATAATTATATATAAAATTTTAATATATGAATTTAAAATTATATATATAATTATAATAACAGCTTGTATTATAAACAGCTGAGCACACTGCTAAGGAGCTCACAACCATTATCGTATTAAGCTGTTCTCAGTCACGAGGTAAATATTGTTCTCACCATTTTACACCTGGAAGAACTGAGGCTCAGAGGAGACAAATAAAAGTTACTCAGACTCACAAGGTTAATGTCAAAGCCAGAAACTGAACCACGCTCACTTGGTCTTCAAAGCCCAGACTTTTCAATATTATACTAATATGCCTTCAAACATATGGGAGGGAAATACCCAAAGCACTAGTAGGGTTTTCTATGGTCAGCAGAATTAGAAATTATAGGATTTTTGTAGGAGACAGTCTAGCGTTTAAGGGCATGGGCTTCAGAATTTTACCTGCAGTGTTTAAACCCCCACTTTGTGGTTTACTTGCTGTTGTCCTCAGGCATCTCTTAACCTCTGAAATCCTCACTTCCTTCAGCTTTAAGAAGAAGATTTAAAAAATCTGTCATAGAGTAGTTGGTAAGAATTAAATGAGATAGCCTATGAAAAGAGCCACAATGCACTATCACAGGGCAAGTTCAGTGATCACTAGCTATCATTTTTAATTTTTTAGACTTTCCCCAAATCTCTCCATGAGCATGTATTTCACCTTTACTTAAGTGGAGGGTGAGGATAGAGGTTAGTTTGTTTCTTGTCTTCAAAAGTGAATACATATATTTTAGGGTGAGTTCCGGTCAAGATGGTGAAATAGGCGGTCCCCAGAGTCACTCTCTCCCACAGATCAACCAATTTACAGTTATAAAAATGTGACATCAGCCAGATTGAGGCTACTAGAGCTCAGGGGAAGAGGAGGAGAGATGTATGGAGTTTATGAAGGTGGGAGAAACCACAATGGGAGAACAAAAAAACTGCTCTGAGTGTTTCAAGCCACAGCTTCTTTAAGGCTCGAGCTGCTGAGCACATGGAGCAGGAGCTGGCAAAAGCCACAGCTGCACCCTTCAGATAGAGTTATTTGGAGGTGGCAGGGGAGAAGAGGGCTTTGGTGGCCCCCAGGACAGCAAGTCCACTAATAGGGTTCCCGTGGACCCACACAGGAGCAAGGAGCTGCAACAACCGAAAAAATGGAACCACTCAGAGGCCAGTGAGTCATTGCAAGGGACTGGCGCATGGCCCATCCCATGGGAAGTATTTGCAGCATGGGCGGTGGAGGAGATGTGCCCACCGGGGGAATGCTGGGACACAGCAAGGACAGCTGATCTGCATCTCAATCAGCAAAAGACCACTCAGAGAAGACTGGTCAGGAATATAGAATTGCATGGGGTACAATTATGAAAAGACAAAGGCCTAGATCAGAGTTTCTACACAACCCAGGTGTAGTAACAACCAAGTCTCTGGAGAGCTGGAAGTACCTATAAAGTCAACCATTATAACCTGAGCTGCACAAAAAGTCTTCCCTAAGGAAACAGAAGCAAAGCAGCAATTTAGCAAAACCACAGAGCTCAAGTACTGGTCCCAACAGGAAGTTCCCATGTAAAAATGTATGACATACAGAATCATAGATAACTGCTTCATGGAGATGGGACTGGACAGTACCTAAAAGAAAAGTAAAATTTATTTGACAAAGTTTATTGAGTATTCCAGCCAGCAATAAGCATAGCTAATATTGGAGGGACAATGAGATAACATTCCTGATGACCCAGGTCATCTGTGTCTTGTTGAAAAGTAGCCAAAGGCAAATTATTGAAAAAGACTGCAAACAACCTTGAATGTCAGGATAGAAAGTTTGTGTTTTCATAATAGGTAACCTGTGGTCACTGAGAGCTGATGGGCAGAGTATAGAGCCAGGGCTGGGTCTGGAGCTCACAGACCCCTCGAGCCTATTCACAAACGTTGCACATGCAGGTCTATGAGCTAGGTAACCAGCAAAAAGTTCCTTGAAGCCTTGGTTGAAGTAAGAATAGTCTTTATTCAGCACACACACATCTGAGAGCTAAGCGGTCCAAAGAGAAACTCAAAACTCAACTGCTACAGGGCAAAGTCAAAAAAAAAAAAAAAACTGAGCAGCTTCCAGCAGAGTAAACATGCTCTATTTTTAGACACAAGCTCTGCTGGCCAGCTCTGCCTCACAAAACTGAAGAACACACAATAGCAACAAAACTAAAAAGATACATGGGTGCACATGTGCACTAACTCCACCCACACACAACTTGTTTACAAGAAATGTGCTGCACCACCCCCAACCAGGCCTGAGTCAAGGGAGCCTGACTAAACTATTCTCTTTTCCCCACAGCAGAGGAATGGTGGAATGGAAGTGATGTTTTGGATGGTAGGAAATATAAAAGGCTTGTGGCAGAATGGCCAGTAAGGAGGCTCTTTCTCTCTAAGAAAAGAATAGTAAGAGCATTAATTAGAGTGGTAGTACAATGCAAAGAAGTGATTGAAAAAGAGTTAAACACCTCCAGTTTCAGCTCTGACAGGAAAGAGCTTAGAAGTCATTACTCCCATCTTTACAACAAGAAAAAGCAGAACAAATGGAAAATCAATAACTTTTCATGGACTTTTCAAAGAGCTGAGGAGGCAGAGCAAATCCCCAAATCTGGGGAGATGGATATTTAGAGAGTTACAGCTGAGATCTGCTTACCTGGAGCGGAAGATGCTGGAGACATAAACTGGTACAAGCACTTAAATGGTAAATCTGGGTAAATGCTAGAGGCAGAAAATGAACGAGCCTGAGTGAAAAACTCCTGGGAGCCAGTTTCATGCGTGGGGAGTGGGACATACTTTTATGGGTTTTGCCTCCAGGAACCCCACCAGGTTCTCATGATGAAGACCCAGAATGAGTTTCTCACAGTTTAGGCAGGGAGAGGAGAAAAGCAACACTGTAAAATAGTCTCAGAGCATTCTCTACAACAAGGGCCTACTCTCCAAGGAAAAGACTTTGCTAGAGCCTCATCCATTCTCCCACCCTAGACCCTTTTGGACTTCCTGCCTCACCTAAGGGGGTAGGGAGGAGAGAGGAAGCTAAGAAAGACTTGTGAAGGTCATAGGCCCAGTGAAAACTGAGATTTAATGATAGGTGATAGACTACTCCTCCTGTCCCACACAGTGCTACCACCTGAGCTGGGCTCCAGCATAGTAACAGTGCAGATAACAGCTGAGAGAGCTGCAAGACACAGACATCTGAGCAGGATTCTTGCAGAAGCCCAAAGATAACAGGAGAGACAAAAACAAGGATGCTACAGGAATTTGAAACCTCGGGAATCTATAGCTACAGCAAATATTAAACATAGCTCATTATCCAGCCAGATTAAGTTAACACTTTGTACTAAAATCTTATCTCCTTCAGCTCCTATTACCTAATGTAATATATCTTGTTTTCAAAAATTACTAGGCATGTTAACAACCAAGAAATTACTAACAGAAAGAGAGCAGGAGAATCCCCGACTTTTTGCAGACTCGACAACGTAAATAATACAGGTATCAAAGAAGTCTCAATATAAAATTTTAGAATATTTTGAACCAAAAACATCTCACACAATTTATCAAAACTTAGGGGATGCTGCAAAAAGCAGTACTTAGAGGGACCTTTATAACGTTAATGCATATATTAGAAAAGAAGAAAGATCCTTAATCAATAATCTAATTTTCTAGCTCAGAAATCTAGAGAAAGAAGAGCAATTAAAGCCTAAATTGAGCACAAAGAAAAAAATAATAAAAAATTAGATCAGAAATCAATAAAATTAAGAACAGGAAAACAATAGAGAAAATCGATGAAAGCAAAAGCTGGTTCTTTGAAAGGATCCATAAAATTGATAAACCTCTAGCCAGGCTAACCACAGATGACAGAGAGAAGACGTAAGTTACTAATGTCAGAAATGAAAGAGGGGTTATCATGACTGATCCCATGGACAAAAAGAATTTCAAGGGATGATTCTATTGGATTTAGGGAAAGGCTGGGCCTATTAAGTGAAAGAGGAGAAAGAGCCAGTGCAGCTAACAAAGTGGTCATTTTATTAGCAGGTGAGTGACTTTAGGTGGAGGATGAAATCATTTTCAGAAGAAGGTGTCACATCTCAGTAAAGTGAGTAGGCACCATGGAACCTCCAGCAAATGGACACATGAGAAAGGAAGAAGCTGGACAAATCAGGGCCAGGATTGGGGGAAACAACCCAACCACAGGGCTGTGCCACACCCCTACAAGAGAATGGCCAGCAGCAAAAATGACAGCTTTCAAAATGAAAGTGGCTCAGGCTTTCCAGTGGCTTGGAAGCAGGTTTTCCTTAGCACTTGCAAATCTCCTCATATGAACAAGGGCTACATGCAGAAACAATGCACTTGTTGTCCATGTGCAGTTTTAAGACAGGCTCCCAGAGAAGCCTTTCCCCTCAAACGGGCTGGCCCTAGGGTCTTCCTATATAGAAATGCTCAAGTGGCCGCTGCAGCCAGTAAAATCAGCTATAACAAAGGACTAATTTCAGTATCCAAGGGAGTTTAAGAATGGGTCATAGCTTCAGGAGCTCCAGTAAAATCAGCTATAACAAAGGACTAATTTCAGTATCCAAGGGAGTTTAAGAATGGGTCTTCAGGAGCATCTCAAAAGTGGTAGCCACTCACATAGATGACACAGTGCCTCATGATCGTTCCTCCTGAGCAAAGGAGCCATCACCTCTAGGGGACGAAGAGTACAGTCTAGGCCCCAAGTCAGAGCTGAAAGTGTCAGGTAGTGTGCCAGTGCTTCATCACACTCAGAACAAACATCCATGGGGATGTGGGGTCACAGGAAAGGAAGGCAGAAAAGCCCAGAGGTACAGATAGGACAAACAAGAGTGCACGTGGGAGGAAGTTCTCACCCACTTCTTCATGCCAACAGCAAGAAGTGTCTTCCACACACTAACTTCAAGTAATTTCATTATTATTATATTTTTCATTTTAAAGATAAGCAAATAGTTCAGAGCAATTACTTAATAGAGCTAATAAAGTCATGTAACTATGAAGTGACAGAACTGGTTAAGATTCCCTGAGTTGAATTAAGGTCTCTGTCTCCACCACCATATGGACTTCCAGTATTAATTCATTGTGCCTAATTGTCTTTGTTAACTGCAGCTTTCCCCATCACCTAGTTCCTTCAGCCAGCAAGATAAAACTCACGCTATTTCCTGATCATTTATGAGCACGTGCATATTAACTTCTCTGCAGTTACTATTCCTAAAATGAGAATAGTAACAACCATATCAACATTAGCAGTTGAAAATATGATACACCATCCATTGGGCTAATTGTAAGCAAAGAGTACTTTTTGAAATCTAAAAGTCTACATATATATTTGAGTAAAAGATTTAGTAAAGATGTGTGTCTTGGAGGTACAAGAGATATATGTAATAATGAGAGCTATAAATGTCAATAAACTCTATAGGAGAAAATTTAGCATTTATAGAGAAAATAAAGCAGCAGGGAAGTCACTCACAGTTAGAAGGCGGAAAAATCTGGATTGTATATTATCATGGAATACAATGGCAACAAGATTGCAAAAAAGTATGGAAAGTCAATACAAGTTGAGCATCCCTAACCCAAAAATTCAAAATCCAAAACACTCCAAAATCCAAAACTTATTGAGCGCTGACATGACATTCAAACAAATGCTCACTGGAGCATTTTGGACTTCAGATTTTTGGATTAGGAATGCTCGGCTAGTAAGTATAAAGTAAATATTCCAAAATCTGAAAAAGTCTGAAAACTGAAACACTTCTGCTCCCAAGCATTTCGAATAAGGGATACTCAATTTCTATTGCAGAAAGGCCCAGAAAGTTCAATGAAAGTAAAGAACTGGAAGTGGCTAGAGGGAGATTTCTGATCTTCTTGATGATAGAATTATCATGGAAATTGTTGGAATGAACCTCATACTGCATGGAGTCAAAGTTGGCCTGAGGTAAGTGTAGCAGATGGCAGGGATGATACCAAATTTGAGGCAGAGACCACACACTATCTGCTTAAGTGTCTTGGCAATGAAAGGAAAAAACAGGAGCAGTAAAGAGAAGTAACAGTTTTCTTTGTAGCTGATGAGATCTGCGCAGAAAAAGAGTAGAGATGTAAAAAGCAGACGGATTTAGCATTGGAAGCAAAACTCCCAAATGCTGAGAATGAATGAGACCAGGAGCATTACTAGGGGTATGAGACAATCACCTAGAGACAGAGCTATATTACCATGGAGAATGGGATGGATAGGGTTACAGAGATGGATTCTCTTACTAGATGAAACTTCAAGGCACCGGGCAAATACTTCCGGAGTAAGCTGTATACCAGGGATCTCAAACTCAAATACCTTATGGGGTCAGTAAGATGATAGCACAAGTGAGCTAATGTGATGTGCAATTACTTAAGAACCTTGAGTTTCTACTAAGTAATGTGCTTTCTCACATTTTTCTTGATGCATGTGGGCTTCTTAGTTTATAAATGAAACTGACACTTGAACTTAGTGTCACGGATATAATATCGAGTCTGAGGGAACTACAGTGCATGTCCTAAAGAGGCTGGTCACTACCCGGTTCCTGCTCATTGTCATCATGTGAGTATATGGGTCGGGAATAGTCAAATATTTTAAGAGAAGCCAGAACTCTAGATGTTTATGTGAAATATCTTGATTGTTGCATGTTGGCTCAATTGAAAAACAAAACAAGACTGGGTAGGCCATCTGGGCACCAGACCTATTCATACATCAATCTGCATCTCCTGTTGTATACATTCAATTCAACCTGTCACAGACTCGGAAAACAGCTTTTGATACCTGAGAGTCAGAGTTACTTGTGGTTTCCTTTAGTTGCACTGATTAAAGGGAAGGAGGGAAAAAATCCTGTAAAAGGCAACTGAGCAATTTGGGATTAACAGTTTACCAATTGCTATTGGGAAAACAGAATAAGAGGCTTAAGCTAAACAGATGATGTAACAGTAGAGCAGTGGTTTGTTTGATTTTGATAGTAGGAGGCATTCTCATGGTCAAGCTAGGCTTTGCCCTACCTGCTTTGACAAAACTACATGTATGTGGCAATCCAACCATGGGGTCTTGGTAAAAATGAATTAAGGTGAAATGTTATGCAGATATTAAGATATAATGATTTAGAAAGAGTTTACTTACTGTGGGGATTTCTTACTCTATATTGGTTACTGTTTCAGACAATATCAAAATTTTGAGTTTTGAAACAGATTAAAATATTATATAGAGCATGATTCCATGACATCTTGTATTATTTTTTTACTCATTTTTATTTTTTAAAGCAAGAATCACATGTATTTAGTGTTGTGTTGTTTAGGTTCTGGAATAACATGAATTAATGCTACAGGAAGTTGTGACTCTGGATAGTAGGATTTTAGGAGATTTGGGTTGTCTGTTTCACAGGATTACCCATTCCGAGGTACCAGAAATATCCCCATCTATGCTTACTTCAGAGACTATTTCACAAAGATGTTTCCAAATCCCCAATTATACTACCTTTCAGCTTCCTTCCCTTCAGTTCTATCTCCCTCTTTTTGCGGCAGGACAGTGGGTTGTCTTCTAACGTTCATTCTTTTCATGATAGTAAAATTTTAACTAGGCACTGGGATGCTCAGAAAAAGGTAAGATTTCCAGTCTTACGTGGCGACTAGGTGTAATGTGTGACTCAGTTTTCATTAATGTGCAATAAGAAGGAGGCAGTTCTCGGGAACCTTCCTTTAGGGCTTTTGGTCCATGACCTATGCCCTCTTCTGCTTCATGGTCTCTTCCTGCCTCTTCCTGCCTGGGCTGTGGATGCTGCTGTCTTGGACCAAGAGGATGAGGGCTATACTCTAGGGATGCAACGTGTGATCTGGAATAAGAAATCAGAATATTTTGGAGCTGAGCTTTCTACCTCTCTGGGCTATATGCTCACAGATGAATTCCATCCTAAGTAACACACTTCCCTCTCTAACTCTATAAGCAGATCATCTAATGTGTGGGGGGGATGAGGCAGCTAATGACCCACAACCCTAACTTCAGCCTTTGTTTTCAGAGGACTAATCTCATCTTTTACTATTTTAAACAATCCACGACCAGACTCTTTGATACCCCCATTTAAAACCTGGAAAGGCCAAACTGATATACTGGATAAGTAAGAACATCTACTCTAATTTATTTGTCAAAACTTTGCTTATGGTTTTAAGAAACAAAACTAATAATGCAATCAGAAATCTGGTAAGAGTCCTTCCATAACCCATTTGCCTTCATTAAAAAAAAAATTGGTTTTCTTATGTGTTTATTCCATCAAATAAACATTAAGATTACCATATTTAGTTTCCCCAAAAACCACGTGCAATTTTTTTATTGGCATTTCTTGAATTTATGCTAATTTGAAGAAAATCTATCACTTTTCTGCACTAGACTTTTTCTTCCAAGAAAATATTTCCATGTACTTATTTTTTTATTATATCCATAGTTATAAAGCCTACACACATTTCTCATTAAGTTAATTTCTGGGTATTTTTAGAAATTTTGTTGCTATTGAAATGCCAATCTATTATTTAGTATTTTGATTCTTAATATATTATATATACTGAAAAACATTTGAAGAAAAAGCAAGGTTGATTGGATTATGGACTTATAAATTTTAGAGAGGAATTACTACTGCTAGAAATGAAAATTGTACTGCAAATGTTTCAGTACTTTTGTATGTGACAAAATTTAAAAATAGGGAAGTTTTATTTACTATGGAGGGAAATCATACCCATATGTGTTTCATCAATGCTTTGTCATTGACCTCTTTATATCGAATTACTGACATGGAAATTTTGACATCTCTACTCTTTTACAAAATTAGAAGACTTGTGAGATTTTTTTTTAAAAAAAATGGTTATAATTATTTGGTTCATTCTTTTCATTTTATGCACTAGAAAGTAGGCCAAGAAAGATAATGTGGATTGGCCAAATCACCAGTTATTATTATTTTTTTTTATTGAGGGCATCAAGCAGGTACAATAAGAGTGGACCAGTAGAAGGTATGCTTGTTGTCTAGCAAACATGAGTTCGAACCTTGTGCTGCCCACATACGAACTGAGTAACTGTGGCGTCTCTGCATCTCGGTTGCCTGGTCAGTAAAAATTGTGACCATACCTCAAACTTGCAGAGCTGTGGTGAGGATTAAATAACAAATTGCATTAAAAGCACAGCCTATGGCTGAGCATGTAACACTGTATGTGTTTTAAAAGTGCTCTCTCCTCTCTCCATCTGGGGATAGGAGAGTTTCTGCCATCAGATACAAAAGTGAATTCTCCATGAAGCACAAGTGATTACATTATTCTATCAGCCACAGGGAAAATTGAGGAAATAATCTTCATTCAAAGCATCAGTCTAAATAAGATAATGAGATTGTCCCATATGCAGCAGAAGACATTTGAACCCATAGTCCTTAACTGATTAATGGCAGATATGCTGGCATTGCTGTGAATATTCCCACTGGTTTTAGAGATTGTTTGCAACTGAGGAATCACTAAGTGCCTCTAATGTGGGTAGCTTTAGTGACTTGGGTTTGGAGCCATTTTAATATTTAGTAACCATGGATGAGCATTTGGGTGCCTATATTTTCAGGCCAGTCACTAGAGAGTAATCATTTACTTCTAGCTTTTATCTATAGGAGTCCAGTAGCCAATTAGTGTTTTATCCATACCCGGTACCACATATTATGCAAATCTGTTGCATGAATCTTGGTTTTCTTTCCAGGTGTCCTACCCTGAAAGGACACAGAATGCTAGCACATGCTGGATGAAAAATGACGTCCTGGGAGGCAGTGACTCAACACATGCCAGGTCCAGGGAAGTGTAGCATCCGGCCGGCTCTTAAATAATCAGTTCTGACAATTACAGGTGGAGTAGAATTTACACAGGAAATGTCAGTCAGAGCATGTCTCTGTGTAATATCAGGAGGGGTGACTGTGCTGACACAGGAACTTCAAGTGTCACTTGCTAAAAGAGGCTGATTATGTTTATGTTTGTTATGTTTGCTCCATGATAATTTCACTTCCCTTTATGTTGTAGTTGGGTCAGATTATTCCTGGAATAATCTTATTTTGCTGGTTATCTATATATTAAAAGGAATATGCTACACAAATTCACAGTGTTGCAAAATGTTTCTCCAAAAAATATTTTGTTTTTGACTTGAAGTCCAGAAGTAAATAATCATCCCAAAAGCATTGTTTTGAAGTTCACTGAACTGGGACTGTCCTGGTACCTGAAAAGGGTGAACTAGGTAGATATGCTGATGGTACACTGCCTTAACTAGCAAAACGAAATTACATATGTTGAATGTTGTTAAACATTCAAGTGATATTTTTATTTCTTCCCACATAATACTTAATGTTATTAATATAACAAAGTTATTGATATAACTTTTTAATATAATTTTGTCTCCAATTCTATTTAAGATTAATAGTTATACAGTATGGATTCTGTTATAAAATTCCTTCTTCATTTGAAAATAGCTTTGCAGTCATATCCACCTCCGTTTATGCATCCAAATATAGTTAGTATAAAAGTTCTACAAAATCCATAAAGGAAAAGTTGACATATAACTGAGTAAAAATTTTACATTTTTAAGTGTCCAAAACACAAGAAAGCTTAAAGTAAAATACAAGCTGGAATAAAAAAAATGGCAATATGCTCACTAAATAGAGCTCTATTAAAACACCTATAAAAACTGTTATCCTGAAAGAAAAATGTGCAAAGAATATGAATGAAAACTTAGCAAATGACGAAGCAGAAGTGGCCACTAAGCATAGCAAACATTGTTCACACTTAATATTAATTGAATAATGGACATTGAGACAGAAAGTAAATCAGACGATTACAAATTTAAACCCAATTTTATATCTCATCCATCATATTGATAGAAGTTAAAATGTTTGGCAATATCACTGGCCAGTAAGAATGTGGAGAAATAGGAATGTACAGACCTTGCTAGGGGGAGTATGAAGCAGCTCAACTCACATGGAGAACACTTTGTCAGTAGCTCATAAAATTTAAATGTGCATATCTTATCACTCAGAGATTTCACTTTAACTATCTTCAGGAAATACATGCACAGAAACATGAGGAGACATGTACAGGTGTGTTTACTGAAGCACTGCTTGTAATAGTCAGATCTCAGAAACATGATAGTATATGCTATGGCAGTTACAAGGTTCTTAATAATCACAGATGAGCGTGGGGCAAGATAGTGGACTAGAGGTGCCCAAGGCAGGATCTTCCCACAGAAAGGGACCAAAGCAAGGAAAGGACAACTAAGTATTGGGGAGAGCATTGGTGAGAGAGCAAGGGAGGGCAGCAGAAGCCTGCTGAGGGCCCCATGGAGCATGAAAACCAAGCAGGGTAATGTAGAGGAGAAAGAGGCTCACAGCTTCTGCCGCCACCATGTCTCCCAAACCAGGATCAGCTGGGAGGAATTCTCTCTTGCAGTGGAAAGAATCTGCTTGAGCATGAGCACTTCCCAGTGCTAACCCCCCTCCTGTTCCTGCCCCAGCCTACCCCCAACACCACCACAGTCATCCATGCCATTCTCTAGTCCCAGAGCCATGGCCCTTTCCCCCTCACAGGAGTTCATCCTGTACAGCACACCCCATGGTGCAACCCATGTTGCCCAACCTGGCACCTGACACCTGCATGGCTTCAGCCTTCTAGCTGCCTGCACAACTCTGGCATTCCTTGCGACCCCAACCTCCTGTCTGCCAGTGCTGCCCCACCTGCCTGCCTGGACCCAGCTGTCCAGCTGCCCACACAGGCCCATCTACCCATGTGGGCCCAGTGTATAGTTGCCCTTGCAGCCCCAACTGCCTGGTCTGCATGGCTCTACCTGCTCATATGACCCCAACTACCCAGCCACCCATGCAGCCCCATCCACTTGCATGGGCCCTTCCATCTGGCTGCCTGTGCAGCCCCACCCACCTGCATGGGTCCAGCCAACAAGCCACCTTGCATGATCCCAGCTGTCACAGCCACCTATGCGGCTCCACATGTAGGCCCAGCCATCCAGCTTCCTGCACAGCCCCAGCAGCATGGCAGCCCCAGCCACAGACAAAGATACTGGCATCCCCTGGAAATACTGAGTCTACCCAAAACTACTGAGTCTACCTAAAACACGCACTCACTGGGCAATATATAACAAATCTACAGGAGGGATTATCTCTCTTCAAAAGCCACTCCAGAGTAATAGAAGAAGCAACCACCAGATGACTAGGCATCAACAGAGGGATACTAGAAAGAAGGAAAAACAAACAAACAAACAAACAAGAAAATATGACACCACCAAAGGAACACTATAATTCTCAAATACCAGACCACATACAACAGGAAACCCTTGACATGTCAGAAAGGGTATTCTGAGTAACGATCTTAAAGAAACTCAGTGAGATACAAGAAGACTCAGATAGACAACACATGAAATAAGAAAATCAATCCAGGACAAGATGGAGGAAATTTACAAAGAGATAAATACCATAAAAAAATGAAGCAGAATTCCTGGAACTGAAAGACTCATTCAATGAAATAAAAACTACAATTGAGAGCTGTAGATCTAGGGCTAGGGTCTGGAGCTTATAGACCCCTCAAGCCCATTCACAAACCCTTCACATACAAGTCTATGAGCTAGGTAACCAGCAAAAAGGTCCTTGGAGCCTTGGTTGAAGAAGAAATAGTCTTTATTCAGCACACACACATCTAGGAGCTAGGCAGTACAAAGGAGAAACTCTGAAACTCAACTGCTACTAGCAAAGTCCAAAGAGAAACTGAGCAGCTGCCAGCAGAGTAAACATGCTCTATTTTTAGACACAAGCTCTGCTGGCCAGCTGTGCCTCACAAAACTGAAGAACACACAATAGTAACAAAACTAAAAAGACACATTGGTGCACATGTGCACTAACTCCACCCACACACAACTCATTTACAAGAAATGTGCTGCTCAACCTCCAACTGGGCCTAAGTCAAGGGAGCCTGACTAAACTATCCTATTTTCCCTACAATCTACCCCTTCAGGGTCCCTTGCCGTACAATCTACATGTTAAAAATCATCTGCAATGTTCCTTTAGAGAGAACATATGACCCTTTTATTTATACAACCTATTGTTTGTTCGATATGGCTTAAGGCTTGTCTTTAAGGATTGTCCTGTAGTTCTGTCCTTTAGTCACACATTTCCAGTTAGTAGTCATCATTGGTGTGATTTTCCATAGGAATCTTGTAGTCATACTGATGTGAAGTTCAGTGCATATTCAGTAGGCAGACACATTGATCACATGAATATATGTATGTACACAGTAGACTGGTGCGGTGCCTGCAGCCAGAACATGATGGGTGAAAAGACAGAAAGCTTATTGGTACCAACAGGGGAAGTTCTCGCCCCTCAGGTAAGATACATGCCAGTTTGCCATCCTGAGAAAGGATGGTTGCAGGAATAGGTATCTTACCTGGTTTGGGGCCCCACAAGTCCATACAACCAGAAGACCAGTAACTCTCTGACTTTGGCAGTGGTCCCACAAGATCCACCTGCCACCATGTCAGGGGCACTCTCACATGAGTTATCTGCCCATCAGGGGCACTCATCTGTTCATCAGGAAAACATCTGCCCATCAAGGGAATTTTTTCTTGGGTTTGTGTGGCAGCTGGCAAGCCATTGGCCCCCTGGTCTTGCAGCCAGCATGCTACATTCCACCGTAGCCACCCAGCTCCATCAGTTGCTGAAGCTCTCTCCAGCCATCTTCCCTTAGCCAATGCATCAGCTTCATTATTGCCAATTCAATATAAGGCCTCCGGTCCTCTCCTGACCCAAAAGACAAGCACCTTGGTCTGCTCCCTATTCAAAATTGAACATTTCATCTGCCTCCTCAGGAACAACCAAAAAAAATCCTTTAAATCCACTGAGCGTACCTTCCAGACATTTAGTGAAATGCTGTTCAGGGTGCAATTGCTGCCACAAGGTAAACAGAACTGCATTTGGCTGCTGGTAAATTTTCATTTTATCAACCCCTGCTGCAAGCAAGTCATGCCACACCTGCTACGGCTAGTCCTGCTTGTTTCCTTTGGGATAAAATCCCAAGCATTTCTCGGGAGTTTGGTCTTAGCCACCTTTCAGACCCCTTTTGCTTGCCTCTTCTCCTCTACTTTACCCAAGCTCACTGTCATGGTCATTACTTCATGTATAGGATGACCAATGTATGGGGCAGTATGGCATCAGTGACCCAAAGGACGTTGATGGGGCATTCTGCAGCTCTATGTCTCTCATGTTGCCTATAAAATTTTCATCATCCAGACCATGAGTGTTCAGATTAAACACGGACTGCTGCATCCCCAGCTCTAGAATTATTTGAACTAACTCAGCAGACATTTGCCATTTACTAGCAATCTCAGTCAGTTCTCCAGCATTTGCCCACAGGATTCGGGCAGCTGCACTCACCCATTCCATTAAGGAGTGACTACCTGGCCCGTGTGTGTATCTGCAGCTATTCTGCAGCCAATGCCTCAGGGATGGATGCATGATAATGGAGGCCAATTTTTCCATCTCCTCACCAGAGCATATCACACTATCCACCCCTAGGTCCCATAACCACAACAGCCAAGCAGCTAGGGTCTCCCCCTGTTTCTGCCAGAACTGTCTCCCCAAGTCAACTAGCTCATTGTGGGTATATGGGACACAGGTGGTAAATTGGGTCACCTGTGGATTGCCCCCTGGTTGCCCACCTGGTCCCATAGGCTGCTCACATTTCACTTTCTGATGTATGACAGGTCGCGCCTGGAGACACATGGTCTCCCCCAACTCACCACTGGGTTCGTCATCTTCCATGGTGTGAGAGGAAGGAGTAGCCAGTCACGGCATGTTATCCTCCAGGACATTTATCCATGCTTCCAACAACTCTGCTTTCCACTTTGAATCTTCCAGTCACTGCATGTCATACTGCAGGATGATTGTCCATGCTTCCAACACCTCTGCTTTCTTCTTCAGCTCTCTATCAGTTTGCAGCAGAGTGAGCAGCAGCCAAGCTGCAGTCAGCAGAAAGGTGGCCAATGGGCACCACACACTCAAGGACAGCCATATTTCCTCCCCCTCTCAAGGGGTTTTCCACTGTAGTGCCTGGTCTATGCTGACCTGCAGTCCAGTGAGCAGCAACCAGATCCCGGTCCACATGAAATTGACCATGGGGTACAACATGTTCAGAAGTAGCCACATTTCCTCCTTCTCCAAGGGCTTCTTGGCTCCTGTACCTGCTCAGAATCCTTCTCTGACTATGCCAATTGTAGAGCTAGGGCTAGAGTCTGGAGCTCACAGACCCCTCAAACCCATTCACAAACCCTTCACATACAGGTCTATGAGCTAGGTAACTGACAAAAAGTTCCTTGGGGCCTTGGTTGAAGAAGGAATAGTCTTTATTCAGCACACACACATCTAGGAGCTAGGCAGTACAAAGAGAAACTCAAAACTCAACTGCTACTAGCAAAATCCAAAGATAAACAGCAGCTGCCAGCAGAGTAAACATGCTCTATTTTTAGACACAAGCTCTGCTGGCCAGCTCTGTTTCACAAAACTGAAGAACACACACTGAAGAACACACAATAGCAACAAAACTAAAAAGATACATTGGTGCACATGTGCACTAACTCCACCCACACACAACTTGTTTACAAGAAAGGTGCTGCACAACCCCCAATTGGACGTGAGCCAAGGGAGCCTGACTAAATTATCCTATTTTCCCTACAAGAGCAAACACAACAGGCTATAGCAACTGGGAGAAAGAGTTTCAGATATTGGAGACAGTCTTTTTGAAATAACCCAATCAGACAAAAGAAAAAAGAATTTAAAAAAGAAAAAAATCTGAGACAGCTAGCAGACCACCTAAAGCACACATACATCCAAACCATGGGTGTTCCAGAAGGGGAGGAGAATGGAAAAAGCATTGGAAACATATTCAATGAAATAATAGTGGAAAACATCTCATGTATTGGTAGAGATATGAACTTCCAGATCCAAGAAGCTAAAAGATCATCAAACAAATTCAATCAAAAAAGGCCCTCTCTGAGACATACTGTAGTCAAACAGTCAAAAGTTAAAGACAAAGAGAGAATTCTAAAAACAGCAAGAGAAAAGTGTCAAATCACTTATGAAGGAGTCCCCATCAGACAAATAACAGGCTTCTCAACAGAAACCCTACAGGCCAGAAGAGAATGGGATTATATATTCAAAGTACTAAAAGAAAAAAGCCTTGTTAGCCAAGAATTCTATACACAGCAAGGCTATCTTTCAAAAATAAAGGGGAAATAGTGTATTTCCCAGACAAACAACAGCTTCAAAAGTTCACCACCACATGACCAACCCTACAAGAAATCCTTAAAGGAGCCCTGCACCTGGAACCCAAAAAATGATAATCACCATTATAAATACATGAGAAATAATAAACACCACTGGTAGAGAAGATATGAAAATGAGAGAGATAAAGAAACTATACCATAACATCTCAAAAAACAAACAAACACTGAAGACAAACAATAAAAGGAAAAGAAGATATTTAAATCAGTCATAGAAAAGTAATTAAATGACAGGAGTAAGAGAATACCTTTTAATAACAATCCTAAGTTTAAGTGGATTAAATTCCCCACTCAAAAGACATAGACTGACTGGATTAAAAAGCTGGACCCAACTATATGCCATCTACAAGAGCCTCACTTCAACTGTAAAGACACACAGACTAAAAGTAAAGGAATGGAAAAAGATATACCATAGAAATGGAAACCAAAAATAAGCAGGAGTAGCTGTTCTTATATTGGGTAAAATAGACTTTAAACCAAAAACCATGAAGAGACAAGGAAGGCCATTATGTAATAATAAAGGGATCTATCCAGCAAGAAGACGTAACAATCATAAACATATATGCATCCAAAACCAAAGCACCCAGATACATAAAGCCAACACTCTTAGACCTAAAGAGAGAGATAGACCCTGATATGATAATAGTTGGAGACCTGAACACAACTCTCTCAGCATTGGACAGATCATCCAGCAACAACTCAACAGAAAAACACAGGATTTAAACTACACTTTAGACAATTGGATTTGCAAAATATCTACAGAACTTTTTATCCAACAACTACAGAATATACATTCTTCTCATCAGCACATAGAACATGCTCCAGAATAGACCATATGTTCGGTCATAAATCAAGTCTCAACAAATTTTTAAAAATTTAAAACATTTCAAATATCTTTTCAGATCACAATGAATTAAAACTAGAAATTAATAACAAGTGAAATGCTGAAAACTATATCATCATATGGAAATTAAACAAATGCCTCTGGAATGTCCTAGGTATCCAAGAAGAAATTAAATAGGAAATAAAAAAGTTTCTTGAAGCCAATGAAAATAAACACACATCATACCAAAACGTGCGTGATATTGCAAAAGCAGTGCTAAGAGGGAAGTTTACTGTAAAAAGCACCTATATCAAAAGAATAGAAATATTTCAAGTAAACAACCTGATGCTACACCTCAAAGAACAATACAATCCCAAAATTAGCACATGGAAAGAAATAATTAAGGTCAGAGCAGAACTAAATGAACTAGAGACTGAAAAAATGATACAAAGATCAATGAAACAAAAAGTAGGGTTTTCAAGAAGATAAACAAAATAGACAAACCAAGCTAGGCTAACAAAAAGAAAGAAGAGAGAAGACCCCCAAAACAAAAATCAGAAACGAAAGAGGAGACATTACAACCAATACCACAGAAATACAAAGATTCATTAGAGACTATTATAACAACTATACACCAAGAAATTTGAAATCCTTGAGGAAATAGATTAATTTCTGGACACATACAAACTACAAAGACTGAACCAAGAAGAAATAGAAAACCTGAACAAGCCAATAATAAGCAATGAGATCAAAGTAGTAATCAGTAGTCTCCCAGCAAAGAAAAGCTCAGGATCAGATGGCTTTACTACTGAATTCTACAAACATTAAAAGAGGAATTACCACCAATTCTCTTCGAACTATTCCAAAAAATTGAAGCAGAAGCCACTCTCCCAAACACATTCTAAGAGGCCATTATCACCCTGATACAAAAATCAGACAAACATACAAGAAAAGATAACTAGAGGCCAATATCTCTGATGAACATAGATGTAAAAATCCTTAATAAAATATTGCCAAACAGACCATAGCAACACATCAAAAGATTATATACCATGATCAAGTGGGATTCATCCCAGGGATGCAAAGATGTTTTAAAATACATAAGTCAATAAATGTGATACACCATGTCAACAAACCAAGGACCAAAAACCATATGATTATCTTAACAGACACAGAAAAAGCTAGAAGGAAAGTATCTCAATGCAATAAAAGCCATAGATGACAAACCCACTGCCAATATCATCCTGAAAGGGGAAAAGCTGAAAGCCTTTCCCTTAAGACAGGAACAAGAGAAGGATGCCCACTATCACGACTCCTATTTAACATTGTATTGGAAGTATTAGCTAGAGCAATCAGGCAAGAGAAAAAAATAAAGGGCCTCCAGATTTGAAAAGACAAAGTCAAACTGTCCCTGTTTGCAGGTGGCATGATCCTATGTATAGAAAAACCTAAAGACTCTACCAAAACCTCTTTGAGCTGATAAACGATTTCAGTAAAGTGGCAGGATACATAATCAACACACAAAAATCAGTAGCATTTTTATACTCCAACAACAAACTAGCAGAAAAAGGAATCAAAAAGCTAGCTCATTTACAATAGTCACCAAAAAATAAAATAAAATAAAATACCTAGGAATCAACTTAACCAAGGATATGAAAGATCTCTGCAATGAGAATTGTAAATCACTGTGGAAAGAAATTAAGAGGACACCACAAGATGGAAAGACATTCCACGCTCTTGGATTGGAAGAATCAACACCGTGAAAATGTCCATACTACCCAAAGTGATCTACAGATTCCCTGCAATTCTCATCAAAATACCAATGACATTCTTCATAGAAATAGAAAAAAAACAATCCTAACATTCATCGGGAACAACAAAGATCCCAAATAGCCAAAGCAAATAAATAAATAAAGCAGGAGGTTTTACACTATCTGACTACAAATTATACTGCAAAGCAATAGTAACCAAAACAGCATGGTAGTGGCACAAAAACAGACACTCTAGCCAATGAAACAGAATAGAGAACCCAGAAATCAACCTACATATTTACAGCCTACTGATTCCTGACAAAAGTACCAAGAACACAAATTGGGGAAAAGACTGACTCTTTAATAAATGGTGCTAGGAAAACTGGACATCCATATGTAGAACAATGAAGACAGACCTATACTTCTGACCATATATGAAAATCAACTCAAAGTGATTTAAAGACTTAAATATAAGACCTGAAACTTTAAAATTCCTAGAAGAAAACATAAGGGAAATACTTCAGGAAGTACGGCTGGGCACAGACTTTCTGAATAAGATCTCAAAAGCACAAGCAACAAAAGAAAAAAAATAAACAAATGGTATTATATCAAACAAAAGGCCTTCTGCACAGCAAAAGAAACAATTAGAGTGAAAAGAAAACCAACAGAATGTAAGAAAATATTTGCAAACCATGCATTAAACAAGGGATTAAGATCCAGAATATACAAGGAACTCAAACAACTTAACAGCAAAGAAACAAGTAACCCAATTAAAAAATGGGCAAGGAGGTGAGCTGAGACCAGACCCTTGTGGCACTGGCTCCAGAGCTCAGTACAAAGCCCAGAGGGAAGGGCACATAGCCCAGCAGCCACTGAGGTGAGCCAAGACCAGACTCTTGCAGCACCAAGGCCCAGTCTAAGGTCCAGAGGGAAATGCACACAGCCCAGCAGCTGCAGAGATGAGCCAAGAACTGCATGGCATTGGGGCTCAGTCATATGGCCCCAGAGAGAAGGGAAGTACACACAGCCCAGCAGCTGCCGAGGCAAGTTGAGACTAGACCCTTGTGGCACCAGGGCCCAGTGTAAGGCCCAGAAGGAAGTGCACACAACCCAGCAGCTGCAAGGGTGAGCCAAGACCTGTGTGGCACCAGGGCTCCATCTAAGGCCCTGGAGGGAAGGGGAGTGCACACAGCTCAGCAGCTGCTGAGGTGAGCCAAGATACATGTGGCACTGAGGTCCAGTCTAAGGCCCTGCAGCAGAAGGGAAGTTCACACAGCCCAGCAGCCACCGAGGTGAGGTGAGACCTGCACAACACCAGGGGCTCAGTTTACAGCAATGGAAAGCTAGAACAGGAGTCAAGATGGTGTAATAGAGATACCACCGCACCTTCTCTCATCACAAGACAGTTCACCACCACAGTAGCAGCAAGGGCCACTCTACAGGCAACCTGCCACTCACTTAACGACACTGATATAAGAAGATAACCAGTAGAGCCTGCAAATAGAGGAGGAAGTCTTTATCCTCATAGCCAACACCAGAGTAACAGAAGAAGCAAGTCCTCTACCAGATGACCAAACATCAATGAAAAAATACTAGAACTATAAACAAACAAGAAGATATGACAATATGAAAGAAATACAGTAATGCTCAAATTCTAGACCCCATAAAACAGGGAATCCTTGAAATGTCTGAAAAAGAATTCTGAGCAATGATCTTAAGAAAGCTGGAAGAAATAAAAGAAGACTCAATTAGAGAACACAAGGAAACAAGAAAAAATACCCAGAATATGAAGGAGGAAATTTACAAAGAGATTAACACTTTAAAAAAGAATGTAGCTGAACTCCTAGAAATGAAAGATTCACTTATGGAAATAAAAAACACAACAGAGAGTGTAAGCAGCAGGCTCAAGCAAGCAGAAGAAAGAATTTCAGATCTAGAGATGGTCTTTTTGAAATAACCAAGGCAGGCCAAAAAAAAGGAAAATAGAATTTAAAATAATGATGAAAGTCTAAGAGAGATAGCAGACAATCTCAAGTTCTCTCACATCTGAATTGTGGATATTCCAGAAGAGGAAGAGAAAGGAAAAGGTATTGAAAACCTATTCAAGGAAATAATAAGAGAAAACTTCCCAGGGGTAGGGAGAGATTCAGACCTTCAGATCCAGGAAGCTCAAAGGTCCCCAGACAGATTCAATCCGAAAAGATCCTCTCCAAGACACATTCTAGTCAAATTTGCAAAGCTCAAAGACAAAGATAGAATTCTAAAAGCAGCAAGAGAAAAGCATCAAGTCACCTATAAGGGAACTCATATCACACTAACAGCAGACTTCTCAACTGAAACCCTACAGGCCAGAAGAAAGTGGAATGATATATTCAAAATACTAAAAGAAAAAAATTGCCAGCCACGAATTCTTTACTAAGTAAGGCTCTCGTTCAGAAATGAGAGAAAAATAGTGTATTTTCCAAACAAAAATTGTGGAAGTTCACCACCACATGACCAGCCCTGCAAGAAATTCTCAAGGGAGTCCTTCATCTGAAATCTGAATAGTGATGACTACTATCACAAATACACAAGAAAGAGCAAAACCCAACATTAAAACAAAAACACCAGCAAGTAAGGGAAAGAAGCTAAATCATGCCACCTCAAATATCCAACTAACATTGAAAAAGAGAAATAAAAGGGGAAGTAAGGATCAAAAGATATTTAAAACATCTAAACAAAAAGCAATTAAATGACAGGAATTAACTAATATCTGCCAATAACCACCCTAAATGTGAATGGATTAAACCCCCAGTTCAAAAGGCACAGATTGACTGATTGGATTAAAAAGCTAGACCCAAGAGCTGTCTTCAAGAAACCCATCTCACATATAGAGACACACACACAGACTAAAAGTGAAGGGATAGAAAAAGATATACCATGGAGATGGAAACCCAAAACAAGCAGGAGTTCTTACATTGGATAAAATAGACTTTAAAAAAAAAAAAAAAAAAAAAAAAAAAAACCATAAAAAGAGACAAAGAAGGCCACTACATAATGATAAAAGGATCTATCCAGCTAGAATACATAGCAATCATAAATATATATGCACCCAACATTTGAGAACCCAGATATATAAAGCAAACACAGTTAGACTTAAAGAAATAGGCCCTAATATATTAATAGTGGGTGACCTGAACACCCTCTCTCTGTATGGGACAGATCTTCCAGGCAACAAGTCAACAAAGAGACACAGGATTTAAACATGCTAGACCAATTGGACCTGGCAGAAATTAAACAGAAAATTTTACCCAACAACTGCAGAATATACTTTCTTCTCATCAGCTCATGGAACGTTCTCCAGGACAGACCACATATTAGGTCACAAACCTAGCTTCAGCAAATTTAAGAAAATTGAAATCATTCCAAGTATCTTTTCAGACCACAATGGACTAAAATTGGAAATTAATAATAAGGAAAATTCTGGAACTATACAAATACATGGGAACTAAATAATAGGCTCCCAAATGACTTATAAGTCCAAGAATAAATTAAACAGGAAATCAAAAAATTTCTAGAAACTAGTGAAAATAAAAATACATCATACCAAAACCTGTGGGATACCACAAAAGCAGTACTAAGAGGCAGCTTTATTGCAACAAATGCTTACATCAAAAGAATGGAAAGACTTCAAATAAATGACCTAACACTATGCCTCAAAGAACTTGGAAAAACAACAACAATCCAAACCTAAAGGTAGTACATGGAAAGAAATAATTAAGAAGAGGGCAGAACTAAATGAAATAGAAACCCAAAAAAACAATAGATCAACAAAACAAAATGTTGGTTTTTTGAGAAGATAAATAAAATCGACAAACCATTAGCTAGGTTAACAAAAAAAGAGAAAAAAGAAAAAAAAAGGAAGAGAGAAGACCCAAATAACAAAAATCAGAAATGAAATAACAATGACATTACAACCGATACCACAGAAATACAAAGAATCATCAGACACTATTATAAACAACTGTATGACAACAAATACGAAAATCTGGAAGATATGGATAAGTTTCTAGACACATACAAACTACCAAGAATGAACCAAGAAGAGACAGAAAAAGAGACAGACCAATAACGATCAAGGAGATTGAAGTGGTAATTAGCAATCTTACAAAAAAAAAAAAAGTCCAGGTCCAGATGGCTTTACTGCTGAATTCTGTCAGACTTTTAAAGAGGAGTTGATACCAATTCTCCTCAGACTATTCCAAACAATTGAAACAGAAGCTACTCTCCCAAACTCATTCTATGTGGGCAATATAACTCTGATACCAAAACCAAATAAAGACACAACAAAAAAAGAAAATTATAGGCCAATATCCTTGATGAAGCCAAGATGCAAAAATCCTCAAGGAAATATTAGCAATTAGAAGACAACATATTTTAAAAATTATACAGTATGATCAAGTGGGATTTATCCCAGGAATGCAAGGATGGTTCAACATATGAAAGTCAAGGAATGTGACACATCGCATCAACAAACTCAGGGACAAAGACCATATGATTATCTCAATAGATGCTGAAAAGACATTTGATGAAATTCGACATCCCTTCATGATAAAGACTCTCAAGAAATTAGGTATAGAAGGAAAATAGCTCAACACAATAAAAGCCATTTATGACAAGCCCACTGCCAGTATCATTCTGAATGGGGAAAAACTGAGGGCCTTTCCTTTAAGAATAGGAACAAGACAAGGATGCTCACTCTCACCACTTCTATTTAACATACTACTGGAGGTATTAGTCAGAGCAATCAGGCAAGGGAAAGAAATAAAGGGAATCCAGATTGGAAAAGATGAAGTTAAACTTTCTCTATTTGTAGATGACATGATACTATATATAGAAAAACCTAAAGACTCTATCAAAAAACTCAGAGAGCTGGTTAATAATTTCAGTAATGTTGCAGGATACAAAATAAATGCCCCCAAATCAGTTGCATTTATATACTGAAACAATGAACTAACAGAAAGAGAAATAAAGAAAGTAAACCCAGTTATAATTGTCACGAAAAAATAAAATTCCTAGAGATCAATTTAACCAAGGAGGTGGAAGGACCTCTACAATGAGAACTACAAACCACTTCTGAAAGAAATTAAAGAAGACACAAAAGATGGAAAGGTATTCCATACTCTTGGACTGGAAGAATTAACACTGTGAAAATGTCTATACTACCTAAAATGATCTACAGATTCAGTGTAACCTCTGTCAAAATACCAATGAGATTCTTCACAGAAATGGAAAAAACAGTCTTATCTTTCATATGGAACAGCAAAATACCATGAATAGCCAAAGCAATCCTTTGCAAAATAAATAAATAAATAAATAAATAAAGCCAGAGGCATAACACTACCTGACTTCAAATTATACTATAAAGCTATTGTAACCCAAACAGCCTGATACTGGTATAAAAATAGACATTCAGACCAATGGAATAAAATTGAGAACCCAGAAATCAAGCCTGGATCTTACAGCCATGTGATATTGGACAAAGGCAACAAAAGTCTACATTGGGGACAAGACTGCCTCTTCAACAAGTGGTGCTGGGAAAACTGGAAATCCATATGCAGAAGGATGAAACTAGATATGCACCTCTCACCATACACTAAAATCAACTCAAAATGGATTAGAGACTTAAGTATAATACCTGAAATTGTAACATTACTAAGGGAAAATATAGGTGAAACACTTCAGCAGCTAGGTCTGGGTACAGACTTTATAAACATGAGCCTGCAAGCACAAGCAGTAAAAATAAATAAATAAGTAAATGGGCGTACATAAAACTAAAAAGCTTCTGCACAGCAAAGGAAACAATCAATAGAGTAAATCAAACAATCTACAGAGTGGGAGGAAATTTTTGCTAACTATGCATCTGACAAGGGATTAATATCCAGAATATACAAGGATCTCAAGCAATTAAACAGCAAAAAACCAAATAACCCAATTAAAAAATAGGCAAAGGAGCTGAATAGACATTTTTCAAAGGAAGACATACAGATGGCCAACGGGTACATGAAAAAATGCTTAACATCATTAGTCATCAGGGAAATGCAAATTAAAACCACACTGAGATACCACCTCACCCCAGTTAGACTGGCTGTAATAAAAAAGGAGGTGAATACAAATGCTGACGAGGGTGTGGGGAGAAGGGAACACTCCTACACTGCTGGTGGGAATGTAAATTAGTACAACCACTTCGGAAAAAAGTATGGAGCTTTCTCAAACAACTACAGATAGATCTGCCATACAATCCAGCAATCCCACTTCTAGGTATATACCCAGAGGAATGGAAATTATCATGTCAAAGGGATACCTGCACTCCTGTGTTCATCACAGCTCTGTTTACAATAGCCAAGACATGGAACCAACCTAAATGTCCATTGATGGATGATTGGATAAGGAAATTGTGGTATATATATCATGGAATACTACTCTGCCATAAAAAAGAATGAAATACTCCCATTTGTAACAACATGGATGAGCTTGGAGAAAATTATGTTGAGTGAAATAAGCAAAGCACAAAGGGATAAATGCCACATATGCTCACTCATATGTGGGACCTAAGAGAGAAAGAATGAAGGAAAGAAAGACCACAGTAGTGTGTTGGACTTGCAGAAGGAGAGAACATGACTCTGAGTTTCCAGCTACTCCCTGAGGTCTCAGGTCCCCTCCTCTGAGCTCTCTTGAGAAAAGTTACTGTTGCTAGTTAGACCGATTTTTAGCACCAACACAGGGAAAATGAGACCATAGGGGCTGGCTTATGCAAATCCAGTGGCTGGGCATGCTCAATCGAGAGCAGAGAATATTCTTGAATATGTCTGGTGCATGTGTTAGGGTCTGGTCAATGAACATGCTCCAGGAAGAGACCGACGGAGCATGTGCAAGACTAAATGCTACATAACTGGGAACCACCCCCTTAATTGAATATTCACTGGATAGAGAAACTATAGAAGCTGAATCCCAACAGAAGGCCAGGCTGTTTTTCACTTTCCTGAAGGCAACCCGCACTTCAATAGCAGAGGTGTGTATATTTTACTTTCAGCAAGTGGCTGTTCTTTCTCTTGTGCCAGCCTGCACTTCGTACTGAACTGGCTTTCCTGTTAGATTTGATGTCTGTATTGAACTTACTTTTGTGTTAAAGTTAGTGTGGGCCCTACTCAGTCTCTGGAGCTATGCCACACTCTGTCTGTGGAACCTGTATTTCTTATCTGTCATATTAAACTTCTCACTTTCTACTGTGACTCTGCCCTTGGATTCTTTCCTGTGGCGGAGTCAAGAACCTGGTAAAAGGGCAGGGTGAGTTGAGGCTGACTCTCGCCCCCCAGACCATACTTCTGACATCACTCCCATATTTATTGAAGCTGTATTTAGAGTAGCCAAGAGTTGTAAACAACCTAAATGTCCATCAACAGATGACTGGATAAGGAAAATATGGTATATATACTCAATGGAATACTCCTGTACTGCAAAAAAGAATGAAATTCTACCATTTGCAGCAACATGGTTGAGCTTAGAGAAAATTATGTTAAATGAAATAAGCCAGGCACAGAAAGAGAAATTCCATGTCCTCACTCTAAGTGGGAGCTAAAAAGAAACAAAAAGGAAAGAAAACAGAGAGAAAGATAGATACAACAATCACTACAATAGGTTAAACTTTTAAAAGGAGAGAACAGAACTGAGGTTATCAGAGGTAGGAAGGGGGAGGGGGAGGGGAGTTAGCAGAAATTGGTAAAGGGCCACAAAAATGATATCATTGTGTAATGTTGAATACACTAATTATCCTGATTTGAGCATCATGTATTGCAAACAGATATTAATATTCAATGTAGTACCCCATAGATATGTACAATCAATTATATTTCAATAAAAATGTTTTAAGAAACTCCTATATACATGTGGAATATTACATAGCAATTAATAGAAACTTTCGAAGAGAATATATATTTATTTTTACATATATAATGGAAAGATCTAAAAATCCTATTGTTGATGAAGAATTCAAATTACAGCATATGATCCACTATTTTACCATTTATATAAATTTAAAACAGACACATTAATAACATACTACTTAGAGGTCATGGTTACTAAGCTTATAAAATGTACCTCAATTTTATCTGCAGTGTTTTATCTCTTCTATTAAAAACATATAGAGATGCAAAACTATGGAGACGGTAAAAAGATCAGTGGTTACCAGGGCTAGGGGAGACGGAGGGATGAGTAGGCAGAACACAGAGTATGTTTAGGGCAGTGAAAGTTCTCTGTGCGATACTATCATGATGGACGTAAGTCATTTATACACTTGTCCAAGCCCACAGAATGTGCAACACCAAGAGTGAACTCTAATATAAACCATGGACTTTGGGTGATAATGATGTGCTGATTTAAGTTCATTAATCATAAAAAATGTACCATCTGCTGGGGGATGTTGATAATGGTGAAGGCTTTGCATGTGGGGGTCTGGGGTATATGGGAAATCTTTGTACCTTCTCAATTTCACTGTGAACCTAAAACTGCTTTATAAGATAAAGTCTTCATAAAGACAGAGAAAACTTTATAAAATGTTAATAATTATCATTTCCAAGTAGGGGGATAGTTGTTTCTTTTTCTTTTTCTTTTAAGAAAGGGAAAGGAAACATTATTACAAAAAGTTAAGAAAGATAAATCAACCAAGGATAAAAATAGATTACCTACAGAAAAGAAGTACAAGTGAAAAAATACATCTCTTTTAGCCAAAGGAACACACATTGAGGCCATGGCTGGCGGAGAATTTGAAAAGCGTATGGTGCGCGGTGGGTGCACTGCCTAAGAAAGCCTGGAGAAGATGAGCAGGGCCCCTTTCCTATATTCCCTTTTCAACTCCCCTTATCCTGGGGGAGCTGGAAGTCATAGATTAAGGAAGAAGACTGAAAGAGCAAAGAGAAATGGAAAAAGAGATTACACCCTTGACCCATGCTAGAGCCACAAGTCAGCTCTGACATTGGGGAGAGGAGAAGCTTTAGATCACATATGAAGTTCTCACCTTGACTATGGGACTTTCCTACACCTGAAAGTGTGACTTAAGAACCTTAATAAGAACATTCTTGGGCTGGCCCGGTGGCGCACTGCTACAGTGCGCTGCTTGGGAGTGCGGCGGCGCTCCCGCCGAGGGTTCGGATCCCACATACAGAACGGTTCCCGCTCACTGGCTGAGCGAGGGTCAGGCGCAGCACCGAGGGTTGCGATCCCGTTGCCGGTCCCGGTCTGGTACAGGCGCGACACTGAGGGTTGCGGTCCATTGCCGGACACGAAAAAAGACAAAAAGGAAAGAACATTCTTATGATCAAACATGACAGATTCAAGATGACATCATAGGGCTGGGATGAGGAGATTTGAATCCTTATAGTTGGAAGCAATACTAGAAAAATTGAAACAAAACACCATATACCATCAACCTAGATAAGCCAAAGATTAGAAATTTAAACAGTGAAATCACATTTTGATAGAGAAACCATCTGTCTGGCTTGCTCAGGCCAGTCCCTGATTATATTTATTGTTCTACAGAAATTAACAACGCCCTCTTGTATTTGCAATAGTGTCCCAGCTTGGACAATGACAAAACTCATGAGGATTAAGTCAGTTTTTCAAGGGCAATCCGTTAAAAAGTAGCAGCGCTGGAATTTCACCCAGGTCTATCTGGATCCAAACTCTGTGTCCTTTCCATGCTATTAAATATTCTAATCTGGACTAGTAGTCTGAATCAGTAAATTTTACAAATAAAGTTTAAGAAAATGAATTATTATTCTCAAGACTGTACCATACTTCATAGTTAACCCAATAATCATTGGCACATAAAAACCCTTGGGATTGATCTTAATGAACATATAAGTAAAATGTGCATACAATATAAGCAGCTGGTTCTAAGGAGATTGAAATATGTATTTTCTTAGGTATATAAAACACTTAGGGTTTACATTTTCCATTTGCCTACGTGTTTTCCTCATTAGCCAAACAAAGGTAAAAGTCTGTGTTTAAATGATGAATTTTAAAGCAATAGAGTTCGGATTAAATAGTTTTATGTGAATTAATAAAACTAATGAAATAGTATCACTGTTCATAAAAGCTTAAAATATCAAGCAATAATTTTAATACTGTATAAAATAGTGTAAACAGTGTAAAAATTATATACCACTTTCTTTTAAATATCAAATTAAAAAATTGTGGCCCTTTTAAGAGAGAGAAACTTGAGTGTGTATTTTCAAAGAATTCATCCTTAGAGACATATTCTGAAACATTCAAAATGTCTGTGAAAAATTGCATATACCTCATTGTGTACGCTGCATTTACACATGCTTATCTGTGAATGTTCACTGTTATATTTAATCTTGCAGTTTATCTGTGAATAAGCTATTGTTTTCTTTTAGGTTAAAAAGGAATATTTCCCAAGTTAGAAAGCAGTTGTTCAATTTCTGTCTCAGCCGTATCTTAGAGGGAAACCACCAAGAGATGCACAGTGAGATGGAGAGGCAGAGAACACAGATGTCTAGTGCTTCTCTCTCCACCCCTCATCAGCCGTGTGGCCTTGGGCAAACTGTTCAACTTCCTGAGTCTCAATTTCCTTCCATGTCAAGTTGGAGTGATGCTACCTATCTCAGAATGTTTAATTATGCTCAGAAAAAGTGAGCTAGCATTTGTGTGGCAACGTCTTCAAAAGTACCTTTAGCAACAATGATCTTCCTTTTTCAAAGGACTGTACAAATGTAAGGTATTAGTAGTATTATTGCTATAAGCTTTCAACAAACACTAACCTTAAGCAGCAAAGTGCACTTCCTCATGTGGGGCTCTCAGAATTCCAAATAGGGAGGGAAGACTGACTAGGGGTGGTGGGAGGTAGAATTAGAAGGCCCCACGGAGGAATGAATCACCTCTCAACAGATCTCTGCTTTTCAAAATGTGCACGTGTTGGGGTGGATAAATCCTGCAGAAAGCTCACAGTCTGACAAGTTCAACCGCAGTTGCCAATCTCCGCAGAGCTGCTAACCAAAGCCCTCTTGAGCTTGGGGAGGGAACTCCCGCCCTGGCCCAGGCTAACCATGCTCTGCAACTGATCTTCCCCCAGCTCTTTAATGAAGTTTGACACTTGGCAGAGGCGGGGAGCCGAGGCACATGCTCTTAATGAGCTCTCATTCCTAAGAGGCTTTGGCATGTCGGGAGCATACCTCCTGCCATGTGCTTTCTTCAGCTATCTGCCCGCTCCCGGGGCGGGGAGGCTACAGTCAGCTATATGCTGAGATGCTACATCAGGCCAAGTCTGGCTGCAGACACTGTGTGTCAGCACTCATTACCAGGGTTCAGTCCAAGGGGAGAGCAGTAGACGATCAGTACAAAGTATAGGAATCCTTCCTAGACTGAGTACTGTATGTATCCTCTGCAG
This sequence comes from Galeopterus variegatus, assembly GCF_000696425.1. NCBI lineage: Eukaryota > Metazoa > Chordata > Mammalia > Dermoptera > Cynocephalidae > Galeopterus > Galeopterus variegatus. The sequence continues at coordinate 347,512 of NW_007727794.1, forward strand.
AGGAAGTGCCGGCCATGCAGGCAGCAGAACAAACCTATGATGTGGTCCAAGTGACATAATGTCCAGCTTTCTGTGTCATACCCTAAATAGTGTGCTATTTGCTAAAGAAGAGAGCCTTCTCTTCCCCTAAAACTCTCAGCCAATGTCTGCCTGGATGGCTCTTGCTCTGAAGCTTAAAGGACGCAATAGACTTATGAATTCATTCATTCCACAAATAGAGAGTAAGTCTCCACCCTTGCCTGGAGTGCTGCAGCCATCATCAGAGCAGGAAGCAGTTCCTGCCCTTAGGGAGCCTGCATTCTACCAGGAGGAGGCAGGTGACAAATCACTACATCAACAGGATTGTTACAGAGTATCCCTAGTGTTTGAGGAACTCAAGGGCGATCTGAGAGCATAATAGGGTTTGTACACTGGGAAGACCACCACCGAGAGGGTGTTCAGGTAAACCCTTTGATCTGAGCTGAGAGATGCTGGATGAGCAGGACCTAGCCTTGGAGAGAGATCTAGGAAGAACATTCCAGGCAGAGCAGCTGTGCTCTCACAGTGAGAGGGAGAGAGACTCTATAGCTAGAGGATGTGGGGGAGGTGGTTTATATGCCACAAAATATAGGGGAGAAGTGTTGCATCAGCACCACTATTACTATATAAATGGTCCTTGCCCTGCACCCTTCTGGCTGTGTTTCCTTTAGAAGGGGAATACCTGTGTCAAGTATTCGCCCCTTTGTGCTCCAATGGATGGTGCTCTTTGCATGTTGGGTTGTCATTATGGCTCATCTCCTCCCTCTTCCCCTTCTGACTGAGAGTTCCTTGAAGCAGGTACTCTGGCCTTTTGTTTTTGTAGCACTAGCACCTGGTAAAGCAATTTACCATATGGTAGATGCCTTATAAATATTTGCCAAATGTACAAATGTAAGTAGCAACGTCTGTGTTAGTTTGGGAGAATGATCTGCTTTCAAGGCTGCCCAGGGAGAGAGAGTGGCTCAAATTCTTATTGCAAAGTTACAGGGAGAGTTAATCCCAAGGGAATCCACCACCACATGTGTGTCCATTACTCTGACTCTCAGATTGGTCCCACCGATTTCTCCCAACATGGATGAAAAAAGCTTAAAGTACTTTTTCAGTTACTTTTTTCCTGGTTGGGAGGAAGGATCATTTTAGATTGGTCCCACCGATTTCTCCCAACATGGATGAAAAAAGCTTAAAGTACTTTTTCAGTTATTTTTTTCCTGGTTGGGAGGAAGGATCATTTTTTTTTTTTAATATAGGCAGAATTCAATCCCAACTATTTATAATATGAGGTGTAATAAAATAACTGCTAAGTTGAATTAAAAGGAAAAGGGGTAATGGAAAAAGAAAAGCCAAGAAAGTGTAAAAGAATAAAACTTCTAGCTCTTTGATAATGATATCCTTTCTACAATGACCAATCATTGATCCTTCAATTTCATGAATGAGACTCTCAAGAACAAGTCTAAAATGTGGGTTGTATTTGGGTTCAGATTTCATATGGCAGTTATCTTATATATTTGAAATGCCAATTGATTATTAAAAACACATTTCTTTAGCTCTGACTACTATGTAATGGACAGGCAACTATTACATCGTTGTTAAACCCCAGTAAATACTGCTTATTGGAAACACATTTCTTTCAACTTAGCGATATGATTATGTATGTATCTATTACAGAAATCTTGAAACTCTATCAATGGGTGCCAAAAATGCATCTCTTTTCTTTTGGATTCCTAAGGTTCAAGATACTGTCTCAGATGGAATACTAATAAATCCCCAATAAGTATCTCAATAATAAATGATGGCTGCTGGCATTACTTTGCAGTTTGTCTAATCACTCAGAATAATAAGTGGAAACAAGAGCACTCTGCACATTAAAAGCAGATTTGTTGAAAGCACGTTGGCCACTTTGTGTCTAGACTGAACTACTACTGCTGGCTCAAATGTTCTGGACAAAAATTTGTAGCAGCAAAACCCTTTTCAGGGGCAAATGAATCACTCTGTGGGTCGGGTGCATTTTTCTACCCAATGGCTTTATTGCAGCATTCTTACCTTCTTGGATTCGAGCTGTGCTCTGGAGCCCTGATCTATAGCTCAAGCTGGAGCTGTGTAACTAAAGGAGAAAAAAAAA
>NW_007727794.1:350148-351861 GCF_000696425.1 Galeopterus variegatus
GTTAGTTCAGGGCCATTTACGCAGGCTCTGGTTCATTTACCCTTTGGGAGGGAATGTAAGAGATACACAAAATCTAAACACAGTTCTGCGTTACTTTTTTTTCCCCCCCCACTAAAGGAAAAGGTGCTTTAATTACTCTGGAACTGGGTGGAGTGTATAAGATGTTTGCTGTCTTATAATTATATTTATTTCCTGCATCATTTTGGTTTAGAATAGTAAGAAATAACATGGTTATAGATAGTTGTGAAGTCAGGCTGACATTCAGTTTGCCAATGGGCAAAATATTGAAATACTTTCTTACGGGTAGGTAAAGATGCTTCCCAGAGGCCCTGGAAAGCCCCCACCCCTGGTCCCAGCAATCAGCAGCTGCCCCCTCCCCGAGCCTTCGCACAGATCAGCGTCTAAACTGTTAACACCAAGATGCTTTGTTAAAGTGGTGTCTGTCACTTCTGACTGCTTGGTGCCTGTTCCTTACAGTTGTTATCTATTTTGGATCTTTCTCCTGGGTATGACAATAGACGTTGCTAAAGACTGATATAGTTCTGAGAATTGAGTGAGGTGGTCTCCAACATAATCTACACAGTATAGTAAATAGAATGGACAAGTAGTAAATATGACATTTCTGCGGCAATCTATTCCTCTTATGATCATAACAGCTTTTGAATGCTTGCTATGTGTGATGAGCTCTCTTCAATGTTCTTAGTGAGCATTGATTCATTTAATCTCCACAACAGTCCTATGGAATAGGAATTATTATTTTACCCATGGAGTAACAGAGAGGTGAGTTAATTCGCCCCAAATCAAACAGCTAAGAAGAATTCGAGCCAAAGTCTTATGACTCTGGAACATAAGCTCTTTATTTCCTGAGTGAGACTCTCTTTGGGGCAGCATGTGGGTTGTGGATATATATTTGCATGTTTTGGTGCTTTCTAGGCAATGGGTAATAAATCAGAATAACTGACTCTGTAGTGTAGGGAGAGTTAGGTCAAATTATTATCGTGGCTTAATTCCATATTTAAATGTTGGAAGTAGGTGTCCATGTTTAGCTGGCTTTAACCTTTTGGAATGAACTATTTTTTTTCTCTCTCTCTGATGATGATTATCAGATGAATTAGTAAACTATTTGGATCAGTGATTAAATTATTAATTGAAATTAGAAGGGAGTCAAGGACAAAGGCCACGTATTGTATGATCCCATTTGTATGAAATGTCCAGAACAGATAAATCCATACAGACAGAAAGTAGATTGCTGCTATCCAGAGCCTTCGAAAGGGGAGAATGGGTAATGATTTGCTAAAGGTATGAGGTTTCTTTCTGAGGTGATGAAAATCTTCTGGAATTAGATGATTGTGGTAGTTGTACAAATGTGTGAATACACGAAAGACCACTGAACTGTGCACTTTAAAAGTGTGAATTTTATGGTTCATGAATTACATCTCAATTTTTAAAAAGAATTTACAAAAGTCTCTTTCTGTTATTTCATGTAACTTGAGACATAGCAGCTGGGATGATGTTCTTTTTACCCAAAAGGAGTAATTTAAGAGTCCCTCTGTCAGGAGACTGGTCACTAATCCGAGGAGCTATTTCAACCTTTAGTTATTTGAGGATAAACTATATCCAGAAGGTTAAAGAGAACTCATACCACAAGGAAGGTAGTAGATAATCTTTTGATGCATTGGAATAAGAGAAAATTCTAGAAAACATTCAATTCAA
>NW_007727794.1:351871-358123 GCF_000696425.1 Galeopterus variegatus
AGACAATACATTTTATTAGAATATCTAGAAAAGGTCTTTCTCCCATTGCTTTAGTGGCGCTTGCTGAAATCATATGAAGCTCATAAATCACTCAGAATGGCATGGTAATCACGTGAAGAAGTGACCAGAAGCTCACATTTCCCTTCTGAGCACACCAGCCCAAGTTTCAGGGCACCTGTCAAGCATAACCTTGATCAGAAGGGGCCTGGGTGAACACAGAATAGACAGAAAAGAAGTGAATAATCTGGAAAAGCAGATCATTTAGAACCAGGCTCTCTTGACTTCTGACACAGTATCTTCCATCCACACCAATGAAAGCCTCATTGGTGATGGAGATGCTCAAAGTGACCCCATCCACTCTCTCTTCTGCCTTGTGGTAATGTACTGGACAGACTCCAAACCTTCCTGGTCACTCTCAGTCACAGGACACCTTCACACTGGCTAAGACATACCTTCAGAAATGCAAAGTGTATTCCATGAACCCACGTTAACACTTCAATATCATTTTTAATGCCACTGAATTGTACACTTGCAAATGGTCAAAATTATAGATCTGACATTATGTATATTTTAACACAATAAAAAAAAAGTTTAACAGACAAAAACAAAACAAAAATAAAACAACTTTATCTCATATCCAATACAGTCTCTCAGTTTCCTACAAATCAGGGCTGACCCACACCCTGAGGATTTAGTGCAGGGGAGGCCTCTCTTTTCTCCGTTCCTTTTTTCCCCCCTTCTCTTCTCTCCACTGCTTCCTGTTTCTCTCACATTAGGGCACAAGTGGCAGGATTAGAGGGAAAGGGCAAGAAACTTGCAACTTGATAAATGCTCTTTGTCTTCTGACTTGGCCGTGGCATCCTATGTGGCAGGTCTCCATGTGAGGGCACCTCCCTGGGGTGTGGAGAGAAGCTCTCAGAAAGCCCCTGCAGGAATTCTCACTGCATTCTTTTCTGATGGGGAGCATACACCCCTGCATAATTTTTTTCCAATGCTTTATTAATCATGACTTTTTGTTTTCTAATGCTTCGACATCTGGGGCTTGCTGACCCTGGAGAGACTGTCCCTCCAGGACTAGCCAATTCCTAGAGATGCGGAAGGACTTGCCTCAGAGGGTGCCTTCCATATGCCTCCCACCCCACCACCTCCTCTGTGGGCTCTCACACTCTGGGCCACTCTCCATCTGCCCTAAGTACCTCACTACCAGGTCCCAGACAACTAGGAACATTCCCTACATCCCAGAGCCTACTGATTTGCTTAAACTTGCCAGTGCTGAGTCTGCTCACCCTAATTCTCCCATTCCTTTCTACAGAAACCACAATAAAGGCTCTTGCTCACATATTCCCCTGGCTCCTTCTGCCTTCTGACAAACACTGGTGCTTCCCCAGGTGGCTCTGGACGGCATGGTGCGTCCCCTCCTCGAGGGAACTGGGAGCAGCAAACTATCTTTGCAATTGCGGTGGCCTTCTCACGTGTCAGCCTCACCATACGTGAATAATAATAAAAGCTACATTTTAAAGCAAATTCACTGTCACTTTCCCCAAGCATGGAAAATTCAGACAGTGTCTTCATGTCCTCTCTTTTTACCCTGCCATCATGGGCTGGTCCAACAAGATACTCAGCACAGTGTTCCCTGGCAAAAAGAAAACCTTTGTGGATGCCTTCAAATTCCAGGTGGCTCTGGTCAGACTCTCCCCAGGAGCCAGCTCAGTGCACCCAGTTCTGGTATCAGCAATGCTGATGAGCTCCTCAGCTTTGGAAGCTCTGCCACCTTTCAGCTGGGGGTACAATGCCAAAGACCTCTTCTCTCAGGTCAGTGCACCCAGTTCTGGTATCAGCAATGCTGATGAGCTCCTCAGCTTTGGAAGCTCTGCCCCCTTTCAGCTGGGGGTACAATGCCAAAGACCTCTTCTCTCAGACTATGCTTTGGTTTGAAGTGTCCCCCAAACTTTACATGTTGGAGACTTAATCCCCAGAGCAACAGTGTTGGGAGGTGGGAACTGATGGGAGGTGCTTAGGTCAGGAGGACTCTGCCCCGTGAGTGGATTAGTGCCACTATAAAAAGGGCGGTGGGAGTGGTTCTCTCTCGCTCTTCTGCCATGTGAGGATGCAGTAAGAAGGGCTTCATCAGATGCTGGTGTCTTGATCTTGGACTTCTCAGCCTCCAGAAGTGTGAGAGAAGAAATTTCTGTTCATTATAAACTACACGGTCTCAGGTGTTCTGTTATAGCACCACAAAATGGACTAAGACAGCTCCTCAGCCATGAAGAGTGATTGCCACTTCACTGAGGAGCGCTCACTCAATTCTTGGGCATGTGGGTGGGAGAACATCGGGGTGGTGGAAAGTGCTTGCATCCAACAGCAGTGACTGTTACTCTAATATGTCCTTGGATCTCTAGTCTCCTTCCCACAGGCTGGTGTGGTTATGATTACAGGACAAATTTGCCTACCTCCTAATAAGTCCTGCAAGAATGGACCTAGCAACAAACATGGGAACTTCTCTTTAGAATGTGGGGGTTCTTTTTTTCTTGCTACCATCATAAGCACTGGGTATCTAGACACATTCTGAGGAAACAGTGATTGCTTTCAATAGTGTCAAAACACTTTGGCCAAGTCAGTCCACCTTCTGGTTAATCAAACTCACACACCAGTATGTGCACACATACATATAATTTAAGATACAGATGTGTATTATACATGCATCTGAACCTACCACAGAAGGTTCCTCCTGACTTACAAGAGTTTAATTTATGATTTTTCAACCTTCCCATAGTGCAAAAGTGACTTGTATTCAGTGCTGTCCTCAACTCATGATGGGGTTACTTCCAGATAAACCCATCGTAAGTTAAAAATATCCTAAGTGCAAAACACGCTTTCAACTTAAGATATCTTCAACTTACAATGGTTTTACTAGGAAATAACCAGATTGTAAGTGAGGGAGCATCTGTATGTAGCATCATACAGTACATTAATGAACTTTCCACATCTTTCCACAGTGGGGTTTTGCATGGATTTGTAGTATACCATCATGTGGTTGTGTGGTGCTAGTTAGATATTTGTTTTATTTCTAATTTTAAGCTATTATGAATACCATTCCCATAAACATTCTGTACACAAATCTTTTTTAATAGTTTGGTATTTTTCTTATTATATGTTTTTATAGCTGACTCAAAATATGTGACTATTTGGATATTTGAAACATATTAAGAACTAATCCTCTAAAAAGGTTTTGCCAATTTGAACTACGACAAGCAATATAAGAAAGTCATCAGATCTTCATCAACAGTAATAATTAATATGCCTATGAAAACTAAACGTCTGATGGTAATAATTGTTCTTTTTTATCCTTTTCCTTGACTACTATTGATGTATTTTTTCATGTGAATATTCATTACTTGCATTTCTTTCTCTATTAGTCACTTATTCTTTGCCAATGGTAGTGGATTGAATGTCCCCCTCAAACTCATTGAAGCTTGAATTGTGTCCCCCAAGTCTTATGTGTTAGAAACTTGGCCCCCACTGTGACTGTTGGAGGGGTGGGAAACCTTATTATGGTAATTGAAAGGTGGAGCCTTGAAAAGGTGATTAGATTGTAGGACCATGATGTAGTGAATGGATTAACAATGGTGGTCAGGGGTGTGGTTCTGCGGGTTTAAAAGAAGAGCACATGAGAAATTCTCTCTCTCTCTGCTCCACCATTTTCTGCCATGTGAGACCTTAGGTCACTGTCACCACCACCAAGGCCTTCACCAGATATGCTCCCTGGACTTTGGACTTCTCAGCTTCTGAAATTGTAAGCAATAAATTTCATTTTCTTTATAAATAACCCAGTTTTGTGTATTTTGTTATAAACAACAGAAATGGACTAATCCAGAAAATTAGTACCCCAAGAGTGGGGTGTTGCTTATAACAAATACTTGAAAATGTGGCTTTGGAACTGGGTATTGAGGAAAAGCTGGAAGAATTTGGAGGTACAGGTTAGGAAAAGCCTAGATGCTGGTGAGGAAAGTTTGGAGCTTCTTAGATACTGGTTATGTGGTGGCGAGCAGAATGCTGATAGAAATATGGACTGTAAAGACCATTCTAAGGAGGTCTCCGGTGTAAATGAGAAGGAGCTTTCTGGAAACTGGGGCAAAGATCACCTTTGCTATGAACTGGCAAGGAACTTGGCTGCATTGTATCCATGCCCTAGTACTTTGTGGAAGTTGGAACTTAGAAGTCATAAACCAGAGTATTCAGTGGGAGAAGTTTCTAAGCAGCAAAGCATTAAGGAAGCTTCACAGCTCTTGCACCAGCCTATACAAAGTTATGGCAGAAAAGGCATCACATAAAGCCAGAATTTAAAAGGGAAGCAGAGCATAAAGTTTAGAAAATTTGCAGCCTGGCCATGTGGCAGAGAAGCGGGACACACTTTCAGGAGAAAAATCCAATGGTGCAGCAAAGGGACTGCTTGCTAAAGACATTAGCATGGCTATGAGGCAGCCAGATGCTAACAGCCAAGACAGTGGTAGAAAGACCGTGAAGGCATTTCAGAGATCTTGGAGGCTGAGTCTTCCATTACAGGCCCAGAAACCAAGGGAGCTAGAATAGTCTTAGGGAATAGGACTGAGGTGCCTTCCACAGACTCACTGCCCAGAGCCACCTCGGGAACTTGCTTTCCACACCAACACCCCAGGTGCTTTGGCTGCTCCAGCCATGGCTGAATTGGTCTCAGGGATAGCCGGATCTGCAGTTTTGGAAGATACCTTGGTGGCATCTGCATGGTGTTAGGTCTGCAGGCTTGAAGAATGTCAGAGCTCTGAAGGCTTGGGAGTCTCCACACCAATTTCAAAGGATGTATGGAAAAGCATAGGGGCCCAGGAAGAGATCTGTTGCAGGGGTGGATATACCTCATAGAGCCTTCACTAAAGAAATGCCTAATGAAAATGTGGGGTCAGAGTTGTAGTAGAAAAATAGCAACAGCTCCATGCCTAGTGAAGCCATGAGAGCAGGACCACCATGGAGACCCCAGAATTGTGGAGCTACCAGCATACAGTGCCAGCCTAGGAGAGCTGGAATGTGGCCTGAGACCAGGAAAGCCAGAAGAGCAAAGCTGCTGAAGGATTTGGGGACCCAGCCCACACACCAGCATATAGAGGATGTCAAACATGAAGTCAAGGTACATGATTCGCTAGCTTTGAGATTTCATGGTCTCCCTGCTGTGTTTTGGACTTCGTTGGGACCTATTACATCTTTTTTTGTCCTATTTCTCCCTTTTGGAATGGGAAAATGAACCTTATGTTTGTCCCACCATTGTATCTTGGAAGTAGATAACTTGCATTGATTTCACAGATGCGACTTTGAATTGAAACAAGTTAAGACTTTGGGGAAGAAATGAATGCATTTGTATGTGAAAAGGACATGAGTTGTGGGGGGCCAGAGGTGGGATGTGGTGGATTGAATGTCCCCCCAAACTCATTGAAGCTCAAATTTCTTTTACCCAAGTTTTATGTATTAGAAACTTGGCCCTCACTGTGACCATTGGGAGGGTGAGAAATCCTATTATGGTAATTGAAAGGTTGGGCCTTAGGGAGTTGGTTAGATTGTAATATCTTGCCATAGTGAATAGATTAAAAATAGTAGTCAGGAGCATGGTTCCGAGGTCTTTAAAAAGAAAGCACATGAGAAGTCCGCTATGTGTCTGCTCCACCATTTTCTGCCATGTGAGACCCTTGGGTCACTGTTGCCACCAACAAGGCCTTCACCAGATGTGCTCCCTGGACTATGGACTTGCCAGCCTGTGAAATTGTAAGTGGTAAATTTCATTTTCTTTATNATTAAAAATAGTAGTCAGGAGCATGGTTCCGAGGTCTTTAAAAAGAAAGCACATGAGAAGTTCGCTATGTGTCTGCTCCACCATTTTCTGCCATGTGAGACCCTTGGGTCACTGTTGCCACCAACAAGGCCTTCACCAGATGTGTTCCCTGGACTATGGACTTGCCAGCCTGTGAAATTGTAAGTGGTAAATTTCATTTTCTTTATAAATTACCCACTTCCATGTATTTTGTTATAAGCAACAGAAAAGGACTAACACACCACTTACCTATTTTAACATAATTTTTATTTTCAGGAATTAAAAAGGAATATAATGCATACAGGTGTACTTTTGATGATTATTCATAATTTATATTTGTTTTATATTTTTAAATACAAAAAAAAAATCTACTGATAACATTAAATTCCCTTTGTCTACCACCTCTCTTTCATTCCTCC
>NW_007727794.1:358908-362030 GCF_000696425.1 Galeopterus variegatus
TCTCTTTCATTCCTCCTATCTCTCTCCACATAAGGGTAATTTCTATCATTAATTTAGTTTGAATACTTTAGATCTATTTTTTGCTTACTTTTATATTATTTTATGTTTATAGCTACAAACTCTGTATAATATATTTTTTGTGGGCATATTTAAAAATATATAAAAATATTGGAATTCTGTATGCATCATTCTACTATTTTCTTTTTCATTGAATAGTATGTTTTTAGCTATATCTGTATTGATATTCATATAGATGTAGTTTCTTTCAGCTGCTATATTACATTCCATTATACGAAAATGTCACAGTTTATTTATACATTCATCAGTTAGATGTTGATGCGTTTCCTCTTTTTTTTTTTTCATTACCAACAGTACTGCAGTCAACATCCTTATACAGAGCTCCTTGTACATCTGCAAATATTCCCCTAAAATAGATGATTGTATTTAGTACATTTCTCTTGCTTATAACAAAATACCTGGTACTGAGTAATTTGTAAGCTAATGAAATTTATTGCTTACAGTTTCTGAGGCTGTAAAGTCCAAAATCCAGGGAACTCATCTGGTGAGGTGACCCTACAGCAATGCAGAGCATCACATGGCAGAAAGGTAGAGCAGAGAGACTCTCATGTACTTTCTTTTTAAAGCCCTCAGATCCATGCCCTTGACCACCTTAAACCATCAGCTTAATCACCTCTTCAAGGCCCCACCTTTCAATGACCATAAAAGGATTTCCCACCTTCAACAGTTAAAGTGGGGATTAAGTTTTGGAGGGACATTCAACCCAAGGCAATAACTCAAGGTGGCATTGCTAAGTATTGAGGCGTGGGCATTTTTAGTTTTGCCAGATCCTATCAATTCTTCTTTCCCCCAACCCAGTATTTTTTAGAATTTTTCATTTCTCCACATTCTCATCAGTACTCAGTGTTATTAATCTTATTTCAACCTCATGGATTAGAGTCATGTGTCTTGATTTTCAGTTACTATTATTAGCCAATTACTCACTTATTTGAAAGTATTCTCATATATTCACTTGCCATTTGATTTTTTTCTATAAATTACCTATTAACTTCCTTTGTCTTTCATTTTTCTTTTATTTTTCTCTATATTTGCATTGATTTCTAGAAATATCTAAATTTTTGAAAACTGATAATTTTTCAATTTCATTAGTTGAAAATGTCTTCTCTTGCTTTATGATTGTCTTCTTTTCTAACATTTATAGTGTTTTATATACTATAATGTTTTAATATATAGAAGCTTTGATATTAATTTTTACATTTATGTTTGTATTTTTTTTTGTTTGTTTTCCCATGCCTAGAATTCATGAAAATATTTCCTGTCAATTTTCCACTGGAGTGTTTCATTTTTCTTAAATGAAAGTAAGAACTCTTTCCTAGTTTGCTTTTACTTTTTTTGGTGCTTAGTTTTGCTTTTTAGTACAGCATTTTAATATTTTTATGTAGTCAAATTTATCAAATATGCCTAATCATTTTCCTTTGGGTTTTATGCTTATAAATTGATCAAAATATCACCATGCATATTACTATACAAAGACAGGTAGATTTAGAGGATATCTATCTTAAATATTTGATTATTAAAACATGACTGTGCTGAACATCTGTTCCTGAATCCTTGAAAACCGTCAACCTTCCACTATCAATAAGTTGCTGTATCATTTCCTTACATATTTGATAGTACAGAGTATTATAACTTATTTTCATCTTCATAAGTTACAAGTGAAAAATGGTATCCAATTTTTATGATTTTTCATTATTCAATTGATAATGTGTTTTAGCAATTTTCTTATGCTTATTGACCATTCAGTTTCTTTTCTTGTAAATTTCTACTTATATTTTTGCACATTTTTCTACTAGGAAATTTGTCATTTTCTTATTTTATAAGTAGTTAATATGCAGTGAGGATATGACTTGACTTTTGTTCCAGCTTACATTTTGCCTTTTAATTTTGGAGGGATGTTTTCAACATACACAAATTTTTAATTTTTATCAAATATACAGTGCTTTTACATGTATTATATGTTTATGATGCATATACAGTGTTAAGAATAATGCTAGGAAGATATTTTGAGATAAAGAGTAAATTTGAGAGAAATTATACTGTGTGACTTTGATTAATTGCATAAGAGGCAAAATTTCCATATAAGAGGAGGAAAATCTTAGACCAAAATGTTGTTTTTGTTTTTAAAAAATGTTACAAATACCTATGTATAAACACACGTGCACAACTCTTAAAATCTTACATAACTTTACTGTTATTAGAGATAAGGCAGCATTCCAGAAAGATTGTTACTTATCTAGTTTACCCACCATAAGCACAAAGTTATGCCTATAAAAAATACCTCCATAAACACATCCTGGTATTTATTTAACTCAGGACTTTGTGTCAAAAAACAAAGCAAAGATTTGTTGAGAAATACTCCCACCACAACCTGGATTTGAAGAGTGCGTTGTTTTTACTATCCATCTTCTATGGCTGAATGTTTATGTCCCCCCAAAGATGTGTATGTTGAAGCTTTAACCTCCAATATGATGGAATTTGGAAGTGGGACCTTTGGGAGATAATTAGGTTTAGATGAGGTCAAGAGGGTGAAGCCCCCATGATGGGATTAGTGCCCTTGTAAAAAGAGGAAGAGACACAAAATAATCAGGAAGAGGACCCTCACCATGGACCCAACAATGCTGGCATCCCAATCTCAGATTTCCAGCCTCAGAACTGTCAGAAATAAATGTTGTGTTTAAGCCACCCAGTCTACGGTATTTGTTATAGCAGCCCAAACTGACTAAGAGACCATATAAGTGGCAAAATAAACTACAGATATTATGCAAAGGAGTTCTGATGTGAATTTTCAAGTCAGACTAATTTATTAAAAAGTCTTTAACCAGGGCTGACCCCATGGCTCACTCGGGAGAGTGCAGTGCTGGCAGCGCAGCAGTGCTCCTACCGCAGGTTTGGATCCTATGTAGGGATGGCCGCTGCGCTCACTGGCAGAGTGCGGTGCTGGGCGACACCAAGCCAAGGGTTGTGATCCCCACCAGTCCCCCCTACAAAAAAAGTCTTTAACCAGATGTGACTTATCTGAGCATTCTGCATTTTCTGCATTCTCT
>NW_007727794.1:362732-368047 GCF_000696425.1 Galeopterus variegatus
TAAGCTGAAGCAAAACCTCTAAGAGTGCAACAGCATGCATACATAGACACAGACATACACACACACATACACATGAGTACACAAATACATGCATGCATGCATATATATACACAAACATGTACATACATTCAAGCATGCATTCATGCACATACGTAAATGCATGCACACATACATACTTGTATGCACACACCTACAAACATACATAGAGCGAATGCTTAAGAGAGCCAAGCACCATCATAAGCACTGTATGTGGATTATCTCATTTAGTCCTCACAACAACCATATAAAGAATACTATTATTATCCTGGTTTTACAGCTGAAAAAACTGAGGTTTAGAAATACTAAGTAATTTCCGAAGCTCACAAAACTGGTACGTGGTGGATTAGAATCTATTCCATCTCTCTCTAGTGTCCTTAATTTAGCCACTGTGCTAATACTGCCACTGGTGCTCCCGTGGAATACTGTTAAATACCTCCCCAAACTCCCCCCCAAAATCAGGGATTTCATTACTTAACTTAAAATTCCACACCCAATATGAAGTGGTAGCATTGCATTGTCAGTTCAGCACATATTTTGGAATCAGACAGATATGAGAAGCCAGAGTCAATGGATATAGCTTTGAATCCAAGTTTTGCTAGCAGGGAAGTGACTTACCACTCCAGGTCTTATTTTCCCCATCAGTATAAAGGTGCTTTATGGAGGTAATGAGATAACATATAAGATGTCTAGTACCGTGCCTGGCACAGAGTATGTGTTCAATAACAGTATGCATATCCAAAGCAATGACTTGTATGATGTGTATGAATCCCATGACATGTGGTAAGGGAAAAATCTCTGGTCTGGACTCCCATCTCTGCCATTTATTTAGTAGCTGTGTGACCTTGGCCATGTTGCTTAGCTATTTTAGTTACATCCTACCACATTATTCCAAATGCCCAGTAAAGCTGCTGCACACAAACATGCTTTATGTGTGTGGTAAATTAGGGACTGTTTTAGTTCATTCTCTTTCTAGAAACATGGGAATCACAATAGTAGCTACCCCTTAGTGTTATAAAAATTAAATGAGCTATTATTGCTAAAGTACTTAAAGCAGAGCCTCACACACAGATATCATTAAATAAGCATCTACACAAGCTTTGCTAAAGATAAAACCATGTGCCTATAATACATAAATCCCAGCCAGCTAAGATATTTTTATTATTTTATGGGCTCAATTAGCTTACGTTTCAAACTTTAAGTTTTCTGCTTAATGATTACCTTGCAATTGAAGCATTTAGAAGTGCTTTCTTCCATTGAGGATATCATTTCTCATTTAGACTCACTGTTGAGAGAGGCCCAGGGAGAAAACAAATGGTTTCCAGGGACTGTTTTTCTAATGATTGATCTATTAGTTCCAGGAAAGAGTCAATGGAACGAAACTGTTTCATAATTTTTCATGTTTGATTGGAAGGAACAAGAAAACTTTCCTTAAGTTAGAACTTCACCAGGGCTTCCTGACAGGTCTGTCCCTGATTAACTAAGACCAGGAACTTGGCCAGTAAGAAGGAAGTCTAATGGGAGCCAGAGGCCACCGAAGTGAGAGATTCAGTAACTGCAGAACCAACCAGTACTGTATGTCAAACACAAAACAAAATGCTCAGAAGCTAGCTAAGGCAGAGAAACACAAATAAGTCCATCAGTAGGTTTATAAGATAGGATATACACTAGTAGTGGAAAATTCTGTTGCACATCACTAGGGAAAAGATGGGATGAAACAGAATATATCTCTGTGGTTTCCCCCTGCCTAGTCTGTGTAGCAGAAAAGAGGTAGGAGCCTTATGGGCCAGCTCTGCCCATGTAAGTGCAGGGATTGCCTAAGTGGTAAAATCATTGCCCCAGAGCCAGAAGACCTATATGGGAGTCTTATGGATGCATTTCTTATTGCCTTAGATTCATACATGTAAAATGACAACCATAGTAATTTCCCTGCCTACTTCACAGGGTTGTTGAAAAGCAACCATAGTAATTTCCCTGCCTACTTCACAGGGTTATTAAAATAATAGATGCATAACAAAATAAGAGATGTAAGAGGCCATACATTATTTAAATGTAAATTATTCTAAGCATCTCCACGTCCATTTTGAAAATAAGCAATAAGTGTAAACATACAGATGCTTACTAAATGAATGCATTTCTATAACTTCTTCCCATTACAAAATGATATATTGTTAAAAGCATTGAAAACACAGAATAGTTCTAAGAAAGTAAAAAACAAAACAAAAGAAAAACAGTCTGCCCATTTGTCATTCCATCATACAGAGCTGATTGTTTTTTGTTTTTGTTTTTGTTTAATACAGAAACTGGGAAATTTTGTTGTTGTTTTCTTTTTGAGGCTGCAAGATAGTACAGATGGTCCTCCACTTGAAGACTGCTCTAGAATCAAATTTATAGAACATTGTATAGAGAGATTAAAGAGAATTAAAGGTGAAAATTCCAGGATTCAGTTCAAAGAGATTAAAATTCTCTGAATAAGAACAGAACAGGGATTTGGGGTGGAAAGCCCAGATAAAGGCAAAAGAGAGGAAGGATAGAGAAGTATATGTCAGCTAGCTATGGTGCCCAGCTAGTTGGTCAAAGATCAGTCTAGATGTTGCATGTATATATGTGTGTGTGAATATATGTATACATCATATATGTCATATGATATAACATTTTAAATATATATATATCAGTCCATTTCTGTTGATTATAACAAAATACATGGAACTGAGTATTTTATAAAGAAAACAAAATTTTTTGCTTACAGTTTCAGAGGCCAGGAAGTCCAAAATCCAGGGAACACATCTGGTGAAGGCTTTCTTTTCTGGTGACTTCAGTGATGGCGGGGTATTACTTTGGAAAAATGGTGTAGCAGAGAGAGCAAAGTTCTCATTCCCTCTCTTGTTAAAGCCCTCAGTACCGTGACCTGGTCACCATTATTAACCCGTTCACTACTGCACGGTCCTACAATCCAATCACCTCTTCAAGGTCCCACCTTTCAATCACCATAATAGGATTTCCCACCCTCTTAACAGTCACAGTGGGGGCTAAGTTTCTAATACATAAAACTTGGGGAACACAATTCAAGCTTTAATGAGTTTGAGGAATATTCAATCCACTGCATATATGTAATTTTTTTAGATGAGATTAAAATTTCAGTAAAGCATATTACCCTCCATAATATGAATGGGCCTCATGTAATCAGTAGAGGCCTTAAGAGCAAAGACTGAGGTTTCCCAAAGAAGAAAGAATTCTCCTCAAGACTGCAACATAGAAACCCTGCTTGAGTTTCTAGGTTACTGGCCTGTCCTACAGATTTCAGACTTCCCAGCCCCATAATTGTGTGATTGCTTAAAATAAATCCCTTTATACAGAGATAGACAGACAGATATTGATATCTCTCTCTCTGTCTTTTCTCTCTCTCACTTTCTGTCTCTCTTTCTCTCTCTGTCTATAAAGCTATCTAGCTAGATACACACATTTATATGTATATCTCCCCTTGGTCCTGTTTTTCTGAAGAACACTGGAAAATATAAGCAGTCACCAAGAGACAGGCTAGCCTGAGGTGGAACATCTCTGAGGACTCCCTGGGATCGGTGTGTAGCCAGAGGGTTTTGAGTGCTGTGAGTTAAATCCTACCGCATTATCCCAAATGTCCATAAAGCTGCTGTACTCAAACATGCTTTGCGTGTTTGGTAAATTAAGGACTGTTTTAGTTCATTCAGGCTGCTGTAACAAAATGCCATATACTAGGCAGCTTATAAAAAATATAAATTTATTTCTCAGAGTTCTGGAGACTGGGAAGTCCAAGATCAAGGCACAGAGATTGGACACCTGGTGAGGGCCCACTTCCTGGTTCATAGGCAGTGACTTCCTGCTGTGTCCTAACATGGTAAAGGAAAGAGACAGCTCTCTGGGGCCTTATCCATATGGGCACCAATGCTGTCATGAGGACTCCATCCTCCTAAAGGCTCCATATTTTAATACCAGCACATTGGTGATTAGGTTTCACCATATGAATTTGGGGGGGGGGGAACAAACACTCAGACCATAGCACGGATCTTTAGTTTAAGATTGAGGGGTGCAAGATTTCATATCTAGAATGGCTTTGGGTAAAGAGGGAAGACCAAATTCAAAACTGAACTAGTGAGTTCAGAATTTGGTAGGCAGGAAGGTAGGAACATTGAGGATACCAGGAAAAGTCAAATCCCTAAAATTCTGAGCAATGTTGGAAAGGTATTCAACTCCCTGCCAGATATAGCAGAGTAAGTTCAAGCCAATTTTATATGGACCTAAGGTAATAATTCTGGAAATTTTGAGAAGAGACCTCAAACCTTGAGGTTATGATCACAGGCTTCCCAAGGTAACAGTGCAGGAGTCAACGCCGTAATAGCCTTGCCCACACACTCTCACTCTTCTGAAGCCTGGAGCATGCAGGTTTCATAAAAACAGGGTCTCTCTTCGCATATTGTTTCATGGCTTGCTTTTGTCACCCAGCAGTATCCTGTGAACATTTCCTTAGCCTTTTACCTTTTAAATATCTAATGAGCATGTATTATCTTATTGTAACTAAATATTTGCTGAATGACTAGATAAAAGAATTGTATATACACACTACAATTTATTTAATCTCTCTTGTACTTCTGAACACTTAAATTTGGCCCATATCTTCATGGTAATGAGAAATAGAAGGGTGATCATTCTTGCACAGATATTTTTATATACATCTAATCAATTCCTAAATGTGACATTCCTTGGTGAAAATATATGCACATTTTAATGTGTTTGAAATGCACTGCCAAGTTGCCCTCCAGAAATGTTGTTCCAATTTACATACCCACCACTGGAAGATGAGAGTGTCCATTTTTCTGCCCAGCACTCAGATAATTATTTCTTTTAGTCTTTGCCAATTTGACATAAAAACAGTATTTAATTGTTGTTGTAATTTTCATTTTTTGGCTACTAGTGTAGTTGAAAAATTTTAAACTTGTTTACTTGCCATTTGTATTTCTTCATTGGTGATTTTGCAATTTATGTCTTTGTCCTTAATTTCTACTGTAATGTTTTGGGGTTTTTTCTTATAGATTTGTAAGAACTCAGTATATTAAGGATACTAAAATCTTTTCACTACCTTTTTTGAAAATATTTCCTTGTTGATAATTTTATCATTTTTATAGTTTTTGTAAGAAAAAAAAAGCTTATTTTTAGGTAATGATATATGTAAATACTTTCTCTTTTCATTGCTTAGAAAAATTTTTACCCTATTATTGTGTAAGTGTCAGATCAATACTTTCAGT
>NW_007727795.1:0-25566 GCF_000696425.1 Galeopterus variegatus
TGCCACCCTCAAGCTAGAGAACCAGAGAAACTGTTAGAGTGGCTCAGTCTGAGTCCAAAAGCCTCAGAATCAGAGAAGCTGATGGTGTGACCCTCAGTCTAAGGCCACAGGTCTAAGAACATGGAGTTCTGATGTCTGAGGGCAGGATAAGAAGGGTGTCCCAGCTCCAAAAGAATGAGAGGGTGGGTTTGCCCTTCCTCTGCCTTTTTGTTCTATCTGGGCACACGGCTGATAGGATAGTGCCCACCCGCATTCATGAGGGCAGATCTTCCTTACTCAGTCCACTTATTTTGGTGCCAATCTCTTCCAGAAACACCCTCACAGACACACCCAGAAATAATGCCTTAACAGCTATCTGGGTATCCCTTCATCCAGACAAGTTGACACCTAAAATTAACCATTGCAATAACCATCTCACCAAATTCTTAAGAACTTAACAATTGGCTCTCTTGAACCAATACGAGTTGGCTTCAGTACTATGCTGACCCCTCCCTTATCCCTGAAATTCCTGCCCTCCCAGGTCTACAATCCCTTTAATGTGGAATAAAATCTTTCCTTTCACAGGAAGAGCTCAGATTTAAGGGATCAATGGTCTTGGAAGAAAAAAACACAGATTCAGTACAGATTATCCCCCCGAAGTAGGCTTGACTGATGGGGGTGACAACAGCAGAAAGCTATGGGCAAACAGGGACTGTCATAGCAGCAGGGAGGGAAGAGGCACAGAGTGAAGACAAGGAGCACCTCAGGTTAAAAATTTCCCTTCCTCACAATCCCATCTCCAACTAGCAGCACCACAGAAAACTTGGAACCAAAATATCTGCCAAGAAAGCTATGATTTTCCTGCCAAATTTCTACCCCAAACTACCAATTTTATCCTTGGCCCATGTTATCGAATGCTGCAGAAGCAACTGCTCCATAGCTGCCATGGTTTGAATGTCCTCATGTAGCTCATGTTGCAACATAACCCCCAATATGGTGATGGAAGGATGGGCCTTTAAGAGGTGATTGGATCTCGAGGACTGTGCCCTCCTGGATGGACTGATCCGTTCATGGAGAATGGGTTGAGGGTTTAATAGGTTGTCATGGGCATGGTTCTGATCACTTTACAAGGAGCACAAGTGAGAAGGTTAGCTCTCTTGCCATCCTCACTGTGTGGTGCCCTGGTCACCGCAGGACCCTGTACAGAGCCCCCACCAAGAAGAAGGGCCTCACCAGCTGTGTTCCTTGGACCTTGGACTTCCCAGCATCCAAAACTGTAAGAAATAAATTTCATTTCTTTATAAACTACCCAGTTTCAGGTATTTCGTTGTAAGTGACAGAAAACAGACTCATACAATTGCCTAGTGGCTTAAACAGCATTTGAATTTTATTGTCTCTCACAGTGCATGGGGCTGACTGGGCTCAGCTGGGTGGTTTTTGCTCAGGGTCAAGAAGGATCGTTCCTGGGCTTCAGTATCTCACAAGCGTTGGTCAGTGTGTGTGGCCAGCCTGGCCTGGACAGCACCAAACATGGTCCTTCCCAAGACCACCTGAGAGCTGATGATGGAGTGAATGTCCCGTATCTTTGTTGCCAGAGACCTCCAAGTTGCTGAACCCAAGAGTTTTGCTTGACATTTAATCACTGCTCTTGAACATTCATCCTCTTTGGTGTCTGATGCTATATCCCCAGACTCTCTACCAGCCTCTCCAGCCACTCCTTTCTCTCTCCTCCTCTCCCGTATCTTTGTTGCCAGAGACCTCCAAATTGCTGAACCCAAGAGTTTTGCTTGACATTTAATCACTGCTCTTGAACATTCATCCTCTTTGGTGCCTGATGCTATATCCCCAGACTCTCTACCAGCCTCTCCAGCCACTCCTTTCTCTCTCCTCCTCAGGACACTTTGGGAGCCTTCCCGCTGCTCCCCAGCTCTGTCTCCTCCTCTGGTTCCATCCCCAATGATTCTCTTTCCCCTCGCTCACCTCCACCTCAGGGCCTCCACTCACACCTATCTGTGCTTGACCACCAGAGCCCTGTCTCCAGCTGGGCCCTCCCCAGTGCGTATCTTCCAGCCCTTCCCAATACCGCCCACTTCCCCAATCCCTTCCTCAACCTCATGTTCCTACTTCTTTTTTCAGCCCCATCAATTCTCAATCACCGAGGTCCCCGAGCTTAGACTGATTTAATTACTCCCGATTCTCCCCTAGAACCTCCAAAAGAAACTCAAGCTTGTCGACACCTTGATTTTAGTTCACAGAAACTGATTTAGAACTCCTGGCTTCCAGAACTGTAAGACAATAAATTTGTGTTGTTTTAAGCCACTAAGTGTATGGTAATTCATTACAGCAACAACAGGAAACTAATGCAGTGGCCCAGAATAGATGCATAGTAGAAGCTTGTTTTTCTTTTCTCACGCCTTCTAGAATGATCCACCTGAAACACCACCTGTTTCTTGTTACTTCTTGTCTCAGCTCATCCACACCCCACGCCCTCGCTGGCTTCAGAATAAAAAGAAACTCCACGGTCCAGGGCCCTCTCCTGCCTCCCCAGCCTTATCTCACAAGTCAAGGCTTTCCTTAAACACACAGCCCTGCAGCCCCCCACCACACCTGTCTCTGCACATTTGCACCTGCTGTTCCTCTCACTCTGTTCCCCCTCCCCCCTCCTCTCCACATGCCCTGATTCTACCCAGGGTCCAATGCCACGGCCTTCAGGAAGCCCTCTCTGCCCACCCCTGAAGCTGGGGCTCTAGAGGGGCTCGTCTGTGCCTTTCTTATGACCTGTCACAGCCGGTCCAGGTAAAGTTCATTTCCATCCCTGCTTCACCCACCAGGATGCCAGCACCTCCAAGGCGGGGCCCACCTTTTGTTCCTGCTTGGATCCCTTGTGGTGCAACACTCAGAATACAGAGGGAGTGTTCAGTAAACTCTGTGGAATTGGACTGAAAAGGACGAGGTGGCAGGAGTTACCTGGGGCAGCACCCACAGTCATGGCTGGTCACTGTTCTGCCCAGTTACTCATCTTCCTGGGAAGGAACAGAGCCAGGGAGCTGGAGAAAGGGCACTGCCAGCAGTGAGCCATATAAATACTTTATAATGCAGAATTTACACAAATCAGCAAATCTCAGTTTCAGGGGGAGGAGATGTAGTCCATTTGTCAAAGGAAAGGAGATCTGCTAAGTGCAGGGTGGAAAATTCTAGAAGGCCCTGGGAAACTCTAGACATGATATTTCCATGCAGAAATTAGCCAAATACCTGAGCAAACTAAAAAAGAGGGAGTCAGCCATCTACGGCAATGGCTCTGGCTGCCCCATGAGGCCCAGCCCTGCTCAGGAACTTGGAGCCAGGGACCTAGAGAGATCCTCTGGCCCGTGTCCTCATCTTTCATGCTACTATTTACTACTACCACTATTACTATTACCAACAACACCAGGAACACTATGTGCACCAACTAGACGTCCCTTCCCCTGCCTCCACCTCACATGTGCAGGGGACAGGAAAGTCTGCATGCCCCCGGCGAGACCCCCACCTTCTCCCCAACCCACACTCCCCACCACTGTCTACCTTGAGCTGGTAGATCAATCTCATTTTGTCCCTTGTCCCTGTTGTCATTGGCTGCCCCCGTAGCTCAGGGCCGAGGCCATCCCTCAGTCCTGGGCCACAATCCCCAAGTAGCCCTGTGGGTAGTGGGGCAGCCCAAACCCACCTTCGCTCCACTCTGACCCCATCCCTTTCTCCTGCTTAGTTTTCCCTCCATCACACTCAACAGACCACACATTTCCCCTTCTCTTTACGTTTACTGTCTGTCTCCCTCAACTAGAATATTCCTGAGGACTTTGGTCTGTTATTCACTGCTGTGTCCCAGGGCCTGGAACTGTGCTTAGCACCTAGCAAGTGCTCAATAAATATCTGTGGGTGAAAGGAAGAAAAGCATTAGTGACTATTCATTGCAGCACGCACCAGTCATTGGGGTAAGTGTCTTATATCCATCATTTCCTTGGATCCTCACAATAATCCTGCACGGGGTAAGTGTCTTACATCCATCATTTCCTTGGATCCTCACAATCATCCTGCAGGTCCCCACTTTCCAGATGAGGAAATGGAGACTCAGAAAGGCTAAGACACTCATTGGGGTAAGTGTCTTATATCCATCATTTCCTTGGATCCTCACAATAATCCTGCAGGTCCCCACTTTCCAGATGAGGAAATGGAGACTCAGAAAGGCTAAGACACTCATCTGAGGTCACCAGCTAGTCAGAGGCTCTGGCAGGATTAAAACCCAGGCCTGCTCTTGCCCTGGACTCTCAAGTGAGGTGGGATTGACTTTACTTTACAGCCGAGGCGATGGATGCCAGAAATCTGTGTCTTGCTCACCAAAGGCAGATCAAAGACACCCAAAGTGGGGCAAGTATGGGGTCAGGGTTTGCCCAAGTGCACCCTGGGAAGAGGGTGGGGTGAGGCGCAGCGACAGAGCAGGTGGCGGAGCAGGGAGCAGAGGTCCCCCTGCAGCAATGGCTGGGCCAGACCAGGATGGCGCTGCTCCCAGACAGGCATGGGGGAAAGCACGCTCCTTCCAGAGCTGCTCAGGATCTTCCACGTGCACCCCAGCTTGACCTGCCCTAGGCCTCCAGCCAGCCTGTGTACGTCCGCTCGGGCTCCCCTAACAAAGTACCACGGACTGGGCGGCTTAAACAACAGACATGGACAGTCTCATGGTTGTGGAGGCTGAAAGTCCGAGATCATGGTGTGGCAGTCTGGTTCCTCCTGAGGCCTCTGTCCTCGGCTTGCAGATGCCACCTTCTCCCTTTGTCCTCATATTGCCTCACCTCTGTGTGTGTCTGTGTTCTCATCTCCTTTTAAGGACACTTAATGACCTCATTTTAACTTAATCACCTCTTTAAACACCCTGTCACCAAATACAGTCATATTTTGAGGTACTGAGAGTTAGGACTCCAACATATGAATTTTAGGGGGACATAATTCAGCCCCTAACAGGGCCTAAGGGGATGCTTCTGCTCTTGAAACCACTAGCAGACTCCAAGGCCCAGAAGAGGGGGCGGCTGCAGGAGGGGAGGCTCCCTATCCGGGCACAGGGCAACACCACCCCACGGGACTGCCTGTGTTGGGCATCCCGGAAAGGACCAGTATTTCCAGTCATACTTCCTGCTTGCCACACTGTGTCGAAACTCCTGCATCTGTATCCCCCATGTCACGGTCCCTGCTGAGTGTGCTTGAGCACACTTACAGCCACGTCCCACCATCCGCTTTACCTAGCCGGAGATTTCCATGCATGGATTGCATTTTGCACTATCATAGGGCCTGTAATGCCTTCTTTTTTTTTTTTTCCGTTAAATTTTTATTTTGTCAATATACTGTAATGCCTTCTCAAGCAGCATTTGCTTCTGTCTGGGATGGTCGGGGCATTCTAAGGACCTGCCCTCCCACCCATGAAGTGTGTCAGGACACATAACCAGGAGCTCCACAGTGAGCATCTGCGAAAAGCCTGCAGCCCACTCTCTCTTTGACCTTTGTCCAGCTCCAGCCACAACAGTAGACACCAAGACTTCCTATAAGTGGGTCAGCCAGGGCTAAGTCACGCCAGGGTCACAGGCAGGGCAAGCACATGCTCTGTTTAGCACTGGTCAATCATGCTTTGGATGAGGTCTCCACCCCCAAGTCCAGCCAACCGCCCCTAAAATATGGGCACATCTGGGTAAAATTGAGAATGATTCACTACAAACCCATTCTCACTACTCTAAAAGGAAAAACAAAATTTAGTTCCGTGAATGCAACTGTTGGGTTTGGAACTCTTGGAATGAAGGCAAGCTTTGCCAGCCTCCAGAGCTTTGCAGGACCACCCAGGCTGATGAGACTCAAGCTGAGTTCCTGGACAGCCCTCCTCTCGTTGTCAGTTAAAGCGTGGCTTAGGTCCTCAGGTGGGGTGTCATAAAGGTCATCTGGCTCCAGGCTGGGTGAGAGAGGACTGGGAGTGGCCATGTGTGCTTAGCTGTGTTTCCACCACACGTGGGGCTTGCACAAGAACAGAGTGGGAGGGTATAGCTGTGGCTCAGGAGGGTCCCTCTCACCCAGCGTTTCCCAGGCTTGCATCCTAACCCCCACTCTACATCCAGCCAATCCCAGGAGCACAACTCACACGGATCTTTTCCTGCTGCCCTCCAACCTCCCCAGTTGCTGTAAGAATTGGACATCTTGGTGCGACAAGGGTGGCCCTTTCTACTGGAAAGGAGGGCACAGTCAAATCCAGGGGTTCCCAAGCCTGGCTGGGCATTTCTTCTAGTCCTTCATCCATCCATTCATATATTCTGCTGCAGTGAGCCAGGCTCTGTGTTAAGTGCTGAGGATCCAGCCGCAAGCAAGACAGACACGTCCCCTGTCATGGGACCTTACATTCTAGTAGGGAGAGGCAGAAATAAAGACATGAACTAATAAATAAATTAATTATTGCTTGTGATAATACTTATGCAGAAAATGCCAATTCCTAGCCTCTGACCCAGGAGATTCTGCCTCAGTAGACCTGAGGTGGGGCCCTGCAATCTGTACTGTTACCAAGTCCCACAGGGAGTGCTGATGCCCAGGCAGATGTGGGAACCACTGGCCTGAGCTGTCTCATTGCCTAGATATTACCAGTAATTGATCCTCTGACCCAACTATCCCACAACTGGGAATCTATCTAGAGACCCATCTGCACAGGGAAGAAATAACAGGTAAACCACCTTTCATTGCAGAACTGTTCCAAGAGAAAAAGATTAGAAATAATCCTAGTGTCCAGCATTGAGTGTTTGGCTGAATAAACTATGCTACACCCTCACAATGAAATACTATGCAGCTACAAAAAATGCGATCTGTAGGTACTGCTATGGGAAATCTCCAGGATATTTCATTAAGTAAAACAACAGCAACTACAAAAAGTATAGATCGATGTTTATAGCATGATACCTTTTGTATAAGGAAAGGTGGAGAGAGACCACCTCATACCCTTCAGGACGGCTGCTATCAAAAAAACAGAAAATAGCCAGTGTTGGTGAGGATATAGAGAAATTGGAACCCTGGTGCACTGTTGATGGGAATGTAAAATGGTGCAGCCACTATGGCAAACAGTATAGCAGTTCCTCAAAAAACTAAAAATAGAATTACCACATGATCCAGCAATTTGCTTCTGGGTATATACCCCTCAAAATTGAAAACAGGGTCTCAAAGAGATATTTGCACACCGATTATTATTTGCAACGTTAGTCACAATAGCTAAAACTTGGAAGCGACCCAAGTATCAAAGGAACAGGTAAGTAAAATGTGGAACATACACACAATGGAATACTATTCAGCCTTAAGAAGGAAGGACATACTGACACACACTACAGCAGGAATAAACCCGGAGAACACTACGCTAAGTGAAATAAACCAGACCCAAAAGGACAGACACTATGATTCCACTCACACAAGCTACCTAGAGTGGCCAAATTCACAGGGACAAAAAGTACATTGGTGGCTGCCAGGGAACGGGGAGGAGGGGAACAAGGAGCTATTGTTTACTGGGGACAGAGTTCTGACGCACACTACAGCAGGAATAAACCCGGAGAACACTACGCTAAGTGAAATAAACCAGACCCAAAAGGACAGACACTATGATTCCGGTCACACAAGCTACCTAGAGTGGCCAAATTCACAGGGACAAAAAGTACAATGGTGGCTGCCAGGGAACGGGGAGGAGGGGAACAAGGAGCTATTGTTTACTGGGGACAGAGTTTCAGTTTTACAAGATGAAAAGAGTTTTGAAGATGGACGGTTGCGACGACAGCACAACATAATGAATGTATTTAATACAATTTAACTGCACTAAAAGTGGTTTAAAAAAGGAAGAAAAAAAAGATGGTCAATTATACACGATTTTACCACAATAAAAAAAGTTGGGGGAAAAAAAGAAAAAGGGAGGAATATGTATGTATATATTATATATCCTTATTTATTTGCATTTGCATATATCAAGAAGGATAGGTATATAGCATCTAGGAGGATAAAAATGCTTACCTACTGTGCTGGGTGAGGGTGGAAGCCAGACTTCCCAGTGTACATTTTCCTATATGGTTTTGATTTTGGAACCATATAATTACCTGCTGTTAAAAAGATCAGGCAGGAGAGTGTTGGGGACAGGAGAGCAGGTTTTGGTGTCACACTCCCGGGCTGTGAGCCGGGCTCCCCTGCTGACCAGCAGAAGGCCTGGGTTACTTCCCCTCTCTAAGTCTCTGCCTTTGTTTGAGGATGAGGACAGTCTCCCCATCCCCCCACGTTCAGGGCTGCTGGAAGGTAAGTGACTGTCCAAAAGCATTTTGCACAGAGCCTGCCACAAACGTTAGCCCACTTCACCTCCCGATCCTAAATCTTTCACTGTCCAGGAGGAAGTTGGGTCCAGGAATCCCCCCACGTTCAGGGCTGCTGGAAGGTAAGTGACTGTCCAAAAGCATTTTTGCACAGAGCCTGCCACAAACATTAGCCCACTTCACCTCCCGATCCTAAATCTTTCACTGTCCAGGAGGAAGTTGGGTCCAGGAGATTCTGGGCCAGGTGGTACAAGAGAATATAGCATATGACATCATTAACCAAACCTGTTCCATCCCTTTTTATAGCGCTTTCCCTGTTGACCAGAACTTGCCCAGACTTCTCTCGTTTGTTCGTAAAAGAACCTAGACATCACCATTTACAGGTAGGGAAGCCGAGACCCCAATAGGCACATTGACTGTCCACCTGGACCCCCCATCCTCTGCTTCCCCCCGACCCCCGGCCTTGCCGCGTGCTGGAAGCCAGGCCTTGGCTTGTGTGCAGGCCCAGCAGGTGCTGTTCTCCCAGCAGGATTCTGCTCGGTGCTGAGAGAAGGGATGTAAAGACGTGGGGAGAAGCTGAGGAGACCTCGGGAGGCTCCAGGGAAGACAGGACCCGAGGAGAGCTCCACAGGCAGTGTGGGGCCATCTGGCCTGTGGTCACGGCTCAGCAACAGCGTCTCCAGTGTGCCACACAGCTCAACCCGGCTTGAGCTGACCAGGCAGGGAGGCGGGAAGTTATACACGTGGACGCAGGGACTTCGGAGTCACATAGCCACAGGTTTGAGCTTCCACTCTGCCACTTATTAGTGACCTTAGGCAAGTCACTGAAGTTGCTTAAGTTGTGCTTCACATCCTACATTTACGAAATATGGGTAAGAAAACCCACCTGCATACCCCAGGTGCCTGGGCGAGAAGACCACCCCGGTCTCCCTTTGGAAGATGTCAACTTCCTCCAGACTAATCTATGAACTCAACACAATACCAAACCAAAATCCCAAAAAAGATTTTTTAGGGAACTTAACAAGTCTATTTGAAAAGGCACACAAATGAGTAAGTTGCAAGAAAACACAAGAAATTTGTGAAAAAGAAGTAAATGAGAGAACTTGTCCTACCAGATATTAAAACATATAATAAAGCTATAGCAACAGTGTGGCATTGGCACAATATTAGATAAATTGGCAGTCAAACACAAAGACCCATGTATATGATGGGTATATATATACGATGGTATATATATAGGATGGACTATTTAGAAGGATACAATTTAAGCTACATTCCTACCTCATACCCCTTCTCAAGAGAACTCCCCCCAGATAATAAAGTGCTTGGAACCAGGCCTGGCCCTCACTAAACCATGAGCTGTTACTCTTTTCTACTCTCCGTAACCTATTCATAGGAAGCAACACAACACACTTATCTTTCATTTAAACTACCTACGAGGGACACACCAAACAGATTATTTGGAATTAATGTATTAATTAATACATTAATAATCAATTGGCCTCTTTAAATTCTCTGTGCCTCAGTTTCCTCTTCTTTAAAAAGGGGGTAATACCCACCTCACAGATTGCTATGAGGTCAATGAGATAAGGCACACATATGTGTGAGGCACAGAGCCTGGCACATTATAAGGGACCAACAAATATCAGCTATTAATTGTTATTATTATTGTTAATGAGGCAGCCAGTCTGACTCTGTTCTTCCAAAAGCTGTTTTTTGCCAGGTCAATCCCATCGGTCCACATGTTGGCATCGTACAGGACACAGCCCAAGGGGGGATAAATCCTTATCTGCATAAAAACAAGAGGTGGTAAGGCAACCGGATAAAATTCGGTCTTGGTAGGAGTTAAACTTAGCCCCTGAGCAATGACGGGTCAGTGAGTCTTTCCTGGGGATTGTCACGAGATGGGTGCCACTGGGAGTTCAAAAGAAAAGCAGCTTCCTGCCTTTAGGGAGCTGCTCCTTCCTTCACCCAAACTCAACCACTTGCTGTTTCTGGGACGTGAGCCACAAGCTCCCACCTGTCTGCCTTTACAGGGCTGCTCCCCCTGCCTACCACGCTCTTCCTTCCCTTCCGCTTTGTCTCTGTGTATTTAAATTCTATGCAAAATAAAAAACCCAGG
This sequence comes from Galeopterus variegatus, assembly GCF_000696425.1. Lineage (NCBI taxonomy): Eukaryota > Metazoa > Chordata > Mammalia > Dermoptera > Cynocephalidae > Galeopterus > Galeopterus variegatus. Next base: position 10,435 of record NW_007727795.1, read on the forward strand.
TCAAAAAGGTAGCAGTCACCAGGTCCCATCCCCTGTAACCATGGCCACTGAGGTGCTGCTGTAACCTCCATTCAGCCAGGACCAACAGCCGACAGAGCCAAAGGAGGGGACCCAAGCAGCCGTAAGAGTGCAGGGCTGCCGGGGACAGAGCCCGACCCAGAGAGACACATTCACGCAGACTGCATAAGCTCCCAAATTACACCATCCTCCCAAACCTTCTTTCAAAACAGCACCAATAACCACTATACTAGTCAGGGCTCTCTCTTTTTGAACAGCTTTATTGAGACATAATTCACATACTACACAATGCATCCATATAAATTGTACAATTCAGGGGCTTTTACTATGTTCCCAGAGTTGCTCATCCATCATCACAATCAATTTTAGAACATTTCATTATCCTAAAAAGAAACCCCACTCCCTTTAGCTGTCACCGTCCTCCCCAGTCACCCCCCTAAACACCCTCCCTGCTACCCTAGCTCCCGGCAACCACAAATCTACTTTTTGTCTCTACAGAGTTGCCTATTCTGGGCATTTCATATAAATGAAATCATACAGTGTGTGGTTCTTTGTCACTGGCTTATTTCACTTAGTACAATGTTTCCAAGTTCATCCATGTTGTATGTAGCATGTATCAGTGCTTTATTTCTTTTTATTGCCAAAAAATACTCTATTGTATGGACAGATACCATGTTCTGTTTCTCCATTCAAGAGCTGATGGATCACATTTGGGTTGTTCCCACTTTTTTGGCTATTATGAGTAATACTGCTACGAACGCTCATGTACAAGTTTGTGCATGTACGTTGTCATTTCTCTTTGGCATATACCTAGAAGTGGAATTGCTGGATTGAATGATAACTCTATGTTTTGCTCTTTGGGGAACTGCCAGACTGTTTTTCAAGGCAGTTGCACCATTTTACAGTCCCACCAGCAATGTGTGAAGGTTCCAGCTTTTCTGAATCCTCACCAGCCTATTTATGATCTACCTTTCTGATGGTAGCCATCCCAGGGGGTGTGAAGTGGTATCTCATTGGGGTTTTGATTTGCATTTCCCTGATGATGAATAACGTTGAGGACCTTTTGATGTGCTTATTTAATCAAGGCTTTTTTAGATGCAAGTGAGAGAAAACTACCTCAAACCAGCCTAAGCACCAAGGGCATGTATCAGTTTACGTAAGCAGACCACAGAAAAGGAGAGGTTGGTGAAAGTGTGCCCTGGGCCCAGGGACTTGAAGTGGATTAGGGGCTTCTCTTTCTGCCTCTTCCTCTCTTATCTCAACTCTTCTCTGTGGGTGAGCCGCCTTCTCTAGGCTAGAACAGCTCTGGGTCCAGCCATGTCCTCACAATCCCTTACCTAGGGGAGGAAGAAGACTTCCTCCTAGATTCAGTATGAAAACTCCCAGGGAAGGATTTCTATTGGCCTGGCTTGAGTCACATGCCCACTTATGGGCCAATCACTGCCATTCCCTGAAGGAAAGTGAGTTTTAATATTAGGAGAACAGAAGAAAGGGGGCTGGATAGACAAAAAGTAGATCCTGCATGTGCAGTCCAACCCCCCCCGCACCTGAGATGGGAGAGGGGGACGGGGAGGAAACCACAGCAGGAGAGAGGGAATGGATTAGCCTCTGATCTTCAGTTTCTCTGAGTGGTCCTTGCCCCACCCACCCCCTTCTTCTCCTGGCACCACTGGGGTGGAGGTGAGGTGGCAGTTTTCAGGGGCCTTATCTCCTACGACAACTCATACGACTGAGGTTTCCTGAACTCCAAGCATTTCCATGTCACCTTCATATGTACTGCTATGTCCATATACCACCCAGACTCTTACTTCTTTAGTATTTTTATTTTGAATCATCTGATGTTTAACTTGAATATGTGTGCCTTAAAAGGAAACTTTATATCACCACGCTAAATGAAAAATCACTACAACTTGGCACAAACATAAGGTAACTATAAAAATAAATGTAATGAAAACCAAATAATGCTGTCAGTTTCTAGAGATACTTTCCCCCTAGAGGCTGGGAGCCCGAGGACAGCTCTCCTTGTTAGAGGAAGATTAACAGGTGTTAGGGGTGCGTTGGAGACTCCCAAGCACCTGAAATTTCCCTTTAAGCAATGTGAACGTTGAAAGAGGATTGCAAAAGGGAGTAATTCTCACTACGGGATTTAACATTATCAACACCATGCCCGATTCCGCTTACCACCAGGGCCACACGTCCCACGTGTTGGCAGACAGTGAAATAACCCATAAGGAGACTCCATTGGGGGTCCCCGTGCCAGATTTTATTTTTTTTTTATTTTTATTTTTTATTTTTTTCCTTTTTTTGTCTTTTTTCGTGACCGGCAACGGATCACAACCCTCAGCGTCGCGCCCGCACCAGACCGGGACCGACAACGGGATCGCAACCCTCGGCGCTGTGCCCGCACCTCGCTCAGCCAGTNTATTTTTATTTTTTATTTTTTTCCTTTTTTTGTCTTTTTTCGTGACCGGCAACGGATCACAACCCTCAGCGTCGCGCCTGCACCGGACCGGGACCGACAACGGGATCGCAACCCTCGGCGCTGTGCCCGCACCTCGCTCAGCCAGTGAGCGCCGGTCTGTATGTGGGATCCGAACCCTCAGCGGGAGCACCGCCGCGCTCCCATGCGGCGCACTGTAGCAGTGCGCCACCGGGCCGGCCCCCCGTGCCAGATTTTAAAAATTCAGATCACCAGATTTGCCACACCCTCCATCCCCCCTTTGCCTTTAGTCCCTGGGGGGGGGGTCTAACTGATTCCAAGGTCAGAGCCAAAGCCTTCACTGAAGGGTCCCAGGACAGCCAAGGGCAGAGGACAAGCCAGCCTGTACTTCCTCCGACAGAGATTCCCATTCAGCCAACATCTTCCCCGTTCTTACAGGTCCGCCTCGCCTGCAACCACCAGAAGCTTCTGACACTCCATCAGCGAGGGCTGATAAATGGGTAGCATTAGTATTTTGATAACTTGAGGCCCCGAAGCCACTCACCAGCAGAGACAACCCCCACCTGGGGCTAAATTATTAATAAAATAATGATGTGATTAGAGAAGCTGGAGTGAGTCCTCCGTGGGCCTCTCTTCAAGAGCAGGAGCGTGCACACGTGCCCTTCCTCAGGGAGGCAGTGGGCCGGGCTGCTTTTATTCATGCAGAGACATCAGCTCTCCATCACTGCTTTCTATTCTACCTTGTGGTAACCGGGGGTCGCTAGCAGGGGGAGGAGGAAATCCCCACTTTAAAAAAGAAATTCAAGTCGGCATTGAGAAGATGCAAACAAAAAGGTGGGGTTAGGGGGCTCTTAAGGACTGGCTAGGTTTATTCGGGGGGCTCCTGGAGATGAGGTGGAATATGAGGCTTGCTTATTGAAAAGAAGTTATCGATTGCTGGAAATCAATAGTAGTAAAGAGCTCTGTCTGCATTGCTGGCTTTGAAGGGCTCAGAAATCACTTCGTTTCTTGCTTTCTCTCCCTGCCAGGACTTGGGGAACTCTGTTGGCCCACAGGTGAGTCTGGAGTCGGGATGGGACCTCGTGCAAGCAGAGATTTTGCTCTCTTGCATCCAAACAGGACGGCCTTCATTCCCCCATCGGATGGCATGCAGAGTCATTTTTCTGGATGCAGAAGGGCTTTTTTTGCCCTCAGAAAGCCAAACACTGAGTTTCCTGATAAGGGATCTTTGTGGTCAGGGGTGAGGGTCTGGGAGGAAGTAGGGTCAGCTGCCCTAAATAATGGATTCCTAATAGACTTGGAAAAGCTTTGTCATCATTGGCTGGGGGTTGGCCATGGAGAAGGAAAAACTGGAGGCGCTGCGAGTCTGCTAATAACTGAGGGGGCATGAAACGCCGCCCCTGTGCAGAAACTGCTGCTGCCCCAACCTCACTTTGATAGGAAGCCAAAATGTGCAAGAACCAAAGACTGCTGGGAGTTCGGAAAGACTTGATGAAAACGAGGAATTAAGGAGTTATGAGCCCTGATCAATACCGAGCTGATGCCAATAACAGATTGTGTTTTTTTGCCGTTCTCTTGTGATAGGCCCAAATCCTTATGCGGGTTTTCAGTTTTCCCCTCAAAATCCCTGGTTGGGGGGCCAGAGGGGGCTGGGGGGACAGGCTGAGTTTCTTCTCCCTTGTCCTGTGAATAAGAGTGTAGAGGCCTGTCACACTGTGAATGGAAGGGGAGCCCGTTCTCCGGGAGCTGGGAAGGGGCTTGGAGGCAGGAGGTGGGCTGAGCAGGGGCCATGGCTCTCCCTTTTCCTGGATCCCTCTGGGTAACCAAGTGCACCATCAGCACATCAGGACCATGAGCATCCACAGGCCCTGAAGGAATTACCTAACCTCCTTAGTATTTTGGGAAAATTATAAAGGGTAGAGCTGAGACCAGAAATGCACAATGACCTGAACATGGTACAGATACCTCAGAGACAGAAGAGTTGTTCTTAAATCCACTCACCCGAAGTTGGAAAGCCAGCAGTAAGGCCACCTCCCTGCAGGGCTAATGGATTGACCTGCTCCCTTCTTTTGCTTAGTTGAACGTTTTATATCTCCCCCAATCAACCTGTTGCAAGAGCCAATCAATTTGATAGATTTTCCCAATGTGATGACCTGCTGTTGGGCAGAATGAACAGGTTGTCTGGCATGTTACGGATGGAGCTCGACCCCGTCATGTATACGACAAGAGCGCTGCCACAGAACCCCAGCTGGGTGTCAGACACTGGGCGTTCCATCCTCTTCCTACATCATTTGGCTTCACGCACATGATGACCCTGGAAATAGAATTATCATCCCAGGTCACTGAGAAGGAGACTCGGGCTCAGAATGTTAAAACCTTTGCTCAAGGCAGAGGTGGGATTCCCACCCAGAGGAGTCTGATATTGAGCCCTTCCATCCTAACTGGTGTTACACAGTCTGGCCCTGCATCCATCTCCACTCCAGCAATCCAGTGGATCCCAGATGCAAAAGAGTGTGGAGGTGGTGGGGCCACGTTCTAGTCCCACAGACTTCAGTCATCTTTTGCTTGTAACCACCACCCACCTTCAGCTTCCTAAACGTCTCTAATCTGGCTGGGATTTCCTGTGTCTTCGGCCCTTCAATTTGTTTTATTTTTACCTTTCCTTTCCTTCCTTCCCTCTCCTTTTTCTTTCCTTTTCTTTCTCTTCTTTTCCCTTCCTTCTCTTTCTCTCTCTCTAATTCAGGCATCTTTCCAGGCATAGCACATTGGGGGCAATAGACATTTGCTGTAGATTTGTCTGAATATGTTTTGTGATTGTGCTAAGAGGAATAATATTTTTTATCTGCACAGGAAAGATTTGTTACATAAAAGAATCCCAAAGTGAGTTCCTCTGCAAAGCAAAGAGGATGTTACATCTGTCAGGTTACTGCTGATGAAGCTTTTGTGTTTGGGGTGAAGGTAGGGATAGAGGTGGGAGCTGGGTTTGTGTGAGTAACTTCTAGGCTTCCTTCCAACTCTAAGGTTTCATGTTTCAAATATTTTGACATTCTAAGTTTATCTTACTTTACCTCCTAGTTTATCTTTCTGTGTTTAGAATTCCAGAGTATAAATGACTTAGTGTCTTCAACAAATAAATGGCATTCTTAAAAGGATATGTTATAGGTCAAGAGACTTAAAAGGCATACTCACCAAATATAATATGTGGCCCTTATTTGGGTCCTGATTCAAATGAACCAACTGTAAAAAGACATTTTTTGGACAATCAGGGAAAAAGTTGGACAAGGACCTGTTAATACATGATATGTCATAAGGAATTATCTTTGTGTTAGATGTGTTAATAGCATTGTGGTTATGTTTTTTTAAAAAGTCTTCATCTGTTAGAGGTGCATTCTGAAGTAATTACTCGTGCAATGATATGTCTGGGATTTGCTTTAAAGTGTTCCAAAATATTTATATAAATAAAGGAAAAGGGGGGAGATGAAATAAGACTGGCAAAATGTTCAAACTTTGCACCTGTTCAAAGTGGATAGTGGCTGCATGGGACTTGTGTCATTTTGCATGTTTAAAATTTTCCATAATAAAAAGTTGAGCAAAGTTTTAAAACACATTTTACCCTTCTGTATTTTAAAATGCAGCCTGTACCTGACTGTCCGTTGCTTTCCCCTGCCTCTTAGTCTGTTCACTTCCCTCTGTGTGGTGGGTGTGGGGTGGAATGCTCTCTCTGCTCAGTTCAACTGTGAGGTTCTTCAAGACCAGGGCCGCTTTTTCCATCCTGGCATCTCTTCCCAGCACAAGTAGGAGCCTGAATCCAGTAGGCATTTAATACATAGGCCATGTTCTTGGCTACCCAACCAAGGGATACAGAGATATTCAAAGAAACTCAGCTGCATCCCGAAGACCTTGAACTTCCCAGCAAGGTGAGCTCCTATGGAAAGCAAGCAGGCTGTCTAAGCTTATTCATTCTTCTGCTGCAACCACATATGCAGAGGTACTGTGGATAGCTATAAAATTAGATTTTATTAAAACATTTGCTGTAGGGCCGGCCCCATGGCGCACTCGGGAGAGTGCAGTGCTTGGGAGCGCAGCGGCGCTCCTGCCGCGGGTTCGGATCCTATATAAGGATGGCCAGTGTGCTCACTAGCTGAGCGCAGTGCGGGCGACACCAAGCCAAGGGTTGCATCCCCTTACCGGTCACAAAAACGACAAAAAAAAAAAAATTTTGCTGTAATATATTATGAAGCTTTCCTTATGAAATAAATTCGAACCAGGATGGAAAGGACCTTACTTTGCAAATGGAATGGGGCACACACAAACTGAAGACAAATGACAGAGCGTGGCCTTGCTGAAGATGCATAGAACCAGTGTTTGGTCTGCTCTTATTTAATATCTTTAATAATAGTCTAGGGGACCAAGTCAACAGCAATCTAATGACATTTGCATAAGATCCTTCGTTGGGAGGTGTTGCTATCACCACGAAGGGCAGAGAAATAGTGCAGATGTCTCAAAGGGGGTTAAAGGTATTGATGGAAAATAACAAAATAAAATTTGGCTCAGAGGGAGAAAGACAAATTCAATTGGGAGGAAAGCCTAAAACAGGATATTCTCTGGAGAGAACAGTGCTGCAAAAACAAGGCTAAAAGAGGTTCAGGCAGAGAGCAATCTTAGTTGGAGGTACATTGTAGGAAAAAATGGCCAAGATTATGGAGGACGTTCAAAAAGGAGATATGCACTCCAGTGGTGGGATCCCTGCCCTCACCCTGCACCCTCTGCACCCCTTGTGGATTCCAGAGTCTCCATCCTGAGCCACACAGGTCACTAGGGCCCCAGATCCTCTACCTGGAAAAATGCCTTTAAAGAGAATTTTCTTTGTGAGGTCATCCTGGCCCCTTGGAGGCTAGATGTCCAATTCCCAGAAACCTTATTCTCTGGGAGGGATCATGGGACAGGAAAGGATGCCCTCTGAATGGCACTGGTCTTGGGCCAGTCAAGCTGACCCAACAGGTGGGCTTTGTGCAGTTTTCTGGACCAGAGAAAGAGAAATAGCAGCTTTTGGAAATGCTTCCCAGAGACTAGGAGATTGGGTTGCTCTGCATTGTAGAAGACATCTTACCCTGCTTGGAGATGCCAGAACCATTTCTGCTCAACAGAGATATAAAATCTCTTCGCTTACTACAATGCCAGGCATCCAATCTGACAGATCCCTGTCCTCCTGGAATTTATACTTTAGTGAATGTTGTGCTGGGCCTTGGTGGCCATCTGCCTCTACGGGAATCTAGTAGAGGGTGGTGATGTGATTATATTATCTTCTAGGAAGATATCATCCTCCAGATGATGACTTGAATACAAAAAATTATACACCATAAAACAAACAAACAGGAGGTCAGCAGGTGACAGGCAAGTGATTAAAGAAGTTGGGAGAAGGATCTGGCATGATGGAGATAAATAACAAGAACAAGAAAGTAAGATCTGGATAATTGTTCTATCACACTGATGCTAGAACAATAATATTTTTCAAGTGGTGGCTTCTGGGCTGATGGCTGTTTGGGGTCTTAAGTCTGCAATTCAATGAGAAGGACAACCAGCCAATAGTTTCAATTTAACTGGTTAACTTTGAGTTGATGAACCTTTGGAGTTAGCAGACTGAGTTTCAAGTTCAAGCTTCAGCACTTACTAGCTGTGTGACCTTGGGCAAGTCACTTAACCTCTCTGAGACTCAGTTTTCTCCTCTGCAAAATGGGACTATTAATAGCACCTACCTCTTGAGAGTTAGTGTGAGGCTTCAATGAGATGATGCATTGAAAGAATTTAGTGCTGGGTCTGGCCCTGGGTAAGCATTCAGTAAAGGGTAACTCATGACCTTATCACTATGCACACGATAATTGGCAACCCTGGCATTTTCTGATACCCTGGGCTAGACTCTCAGCCAGTCATCTGCACTTCCTGTTTGTCTGGGGTGACATTGACACCCTCTTATTCTCCCAGGTGTGTACTATGGGAGAGGCGTGGGCTTGACTCTGCTGTCTGTGTGGCGCTTCTTTCCCCCCATCTTCTCTTTGCTGACGTCGTTTTCCACACTCCCCACTTATTAATCACCAGACATGTATGAGTGCCTTCGCTGTGCCAGGTGCTGGGGATACAAAGATGAATAAGTCCCGTCCCTACCCCCAGGACATTCCCAATGCAGAAGAAACAACTTGACAGACTGCTGTGCCTTTATTTCCTGGGCACCTAGGCCATGCAGCTTGGTCCCTAAAGACAGCACTCTACCGTCTCTTCCCCCATCTTTGGAATTCAGGCCTCTTGATGCTTTATTGCCACTTCCCTGACTTCCAGTCTCAAATGTCGCCAAAAGTGAAGTGAAGGCTTTAAATCAGGAAGACGTGGATTTGAAACCCAGCTCCGCCTCTAGCTTGCTGTGTGATCGTGGAGAAGTTACTTAACCTTTCTGAGCCTCAGTCCTCTCAGCTGGGGAATTGGGATGATACTGCCCCCCTCCAAGGATTTCTGCAAGAACTGAATGAAATAAATCACCTACTTTGGGAAGGCCATTTCCTGACCAGCGGGGAAGTGCTCAGTAAACAGTATTAAGCTGTGACTAAGCTAATAGTTCCAGTCAAATGACCTTAACGATGATGGTAATATGCATTACATTATCCAATAAAACCCAAGGATTTATTTTATTTTATTTTATTTTATTTTATATTTATTTCCCAAAAGCCAAACTGTCTTGAAACTGTTGACCTTGTGATCTTGTCAAGGTCTTCCCCTCTCTGAGCCTCAGTTTCCCCGACTATAAAATAAGAGGGCAGGATGCTTGATAATCTCTAAGGTGCTGCCTGTCTCCTAAAGTCTAGGTGTGCATGACTGGGGCAGGGCAGGAATGAGACCCTCGCCTGTCTTTGAAGCATAAAAATAGGTGTTCTGTGGAAAGTGCAAACCAGTGCTGAAAAGTGTAGAGTCATGGGGAGGACAAGAGGAATGATTTAGCTGGGTCCAAGGAGGCATGATTGATGAAATTTAGGAATAGTCGATGTAGGCTAAATATCAAGGAAAAGCTCCGTGACAGTGTGAGATTGGCCTTCTTAGAAATGCTCAACATTTACAACCAGGACACTCAGCCATCCTGAGTGGGGCTCAAATAGACCTTTCCTGGCTGGGGCTCTGGCTTCTGTGGGCCCCTAGGTGTTTAAAGCCCGTGATGGCTTTTGGTGCAGCGAGTTTGGGGAGGAGCACTTAGGAGCCCTCATGCCTACCAGCAGGAGATTAGGCATGGGTAGAGAGAGGGCCGAGACCCCAAAGATGCACCGAAAGTCATTTGTGTACTCTGGTGTCAGCCATTCTTCCCACCTGCGTGTTGCTGGGTGGGCACTGCTGAGAACCTTTACCTGAGTGCTCTCTTGTCCTAGTAACCACCCTCTGAGGAGCGAGCAACCATCTCAGTAGTACAGATAAAGAGACTGAGGGCCAGGGAGTTTAAATGACTTGCCTGGGATCACACAGTGAGCAAGAGGCCACAGCAGGATTTCAAACCCAGTTCTCGGATCCTAAAGCCCAGAACTTTCCACTGACCTAGAAGACATATCAATGCTGCAGAAAACTCAGTGGGTGCCCCGAACTTATTCCTGTCTCAACAAATATTGATTGCACGAGTGAACTAAGGAACGGCTCTTGATGCTTTATCTCAGGATATTTTTCATATTAGCCCATTTTACAGCTGAGGAAACTCAATCTATGGAAGCTAAGTAGCAAGGTCACCAAATAAGCTTGTAGCAGAGTCAGGCCTAGAATTCTGCTTCCCTATCTCCTACCCCAGTGCTTTTTTTTAATCTTTTTGATTTTTCTTCTTTAATTATATTCTACCACCATTTATTTTTTTTTCATGGGGGCTTGAGTCTGGTGAGAAGCACTGCCTAATAGGGAGGCTGTCTGGGATAATCTTTTTGATTTTTCTTCTTTAATTATATTCTACCACCATTTATTTTTTTTCATGGGGGCTTGAGTCTGGTGAGAAGCACTGCCTAATAGGGAGGCTGTCTGGGAGTTGGGGCTGGCTTAAGCCTCAGGGCACAAATGATTCCGGGCTTTTTCATTCCGCACATCTCAGGGGCTTTGCAGGATGACTCAGCAGGAGGTCATTCCCCAGGCATTTCATGGTCAGCCTACTCTGGGATTCCTAGTCCAGGACCTCCTTGGCAGTGTCCACCCGGAATCTCCTGTAGAGCAGAAAACTGGGAGCAGGGCCCCTGCCAGACTCCCCGTCTTTGCCCACTGCCTCCCACTCTTTGCAGTGCCCCCTCGAAGATGGAGCCAGGTATTTGCAAACAGCTTCAGCACACATGCACACAATCAATATCGCAAAAGATAAATCTGCTGCAATTGACTCCAGGCTGTACTGTCACTAAGTGACGATGAAAAACGATCAGCGCTTGAATACATTGCATTTTTATCTTTAAATCTTTCTACAGAAGCGGTGTCGATATCAGAGCACTAAATAATCTCTAGATAGCAAGAAGATGCAAGAACATTTTTTTCCTTCATGGAAGATGGATGTAGCTTTTTTTGAAGGCCTTAAATACTGAAGCAAGGAATTAGCTCTCTAAATGCCCTACAATGACTGGCCGCCTTGTCGGTCCTCCGAGGACTATTTGAATACCTAACTCCACTCTTCCATCAGTGTTCCTTAAATAACAGTTCTTGGCTCTGAGGACTAGAGGCCCTTTCCAAGCCCTAATGAATCCATCAATCAAAGCTTTCTGCATCTTCTTCCTCACGCCAGTTCAGTGAGCCAATGGGGGAAATCAAGGCAGGGGGAAGTTTATAGTGTTGTCTACCCAGAGTCACATAGGAACTTGGTTTTCCACCAGCGTCAACTTGTATCGTCCTTGAGAAGAGGACAGGGCCAGTTTCTCTTGAGGCCATAGAAAGTTACATGAGCAATCAGATAGCTGGTAATCATCATCAGATGCTTGCTGGGCCCTATTAAGTGTAAGACACTGATAGACATTAGAAATGCAGAGAAATCAGCCTTACCCTTTTGAGCTTACAAGGCATAGGGGTAGAAGGACGTCTGCTTAGCAATAATAATCTTAGCAACAATAGTCACCATGCATTGAGCAGTGACAGCACCAGGAATTGTGCAAAGAGCTCTACATGTAACCTCTCAGCTGAATGACCTCTGCAGAAGTCCCACGAGGTGGACATCATTAACCCCATTTTACAAAGGAGGCAACACTTCCAGTGACAGAGCCAGGGAAGGGCAGCAGACCTTGGCTTGAGTCCCAGCTCTGTGTGACCTTGGGCAAGCCATGGCCATCTTTGGGCAGCTTTCTCATAAGTAAAGTAAGGAGGGTAAGATTCCATGATCCCTGAAGACTCCCAGCCTTTATAATCTCTGGTTTTGAGGATATTCAAACAGATAGGCAGACTGTTCCCCCAACCCCCATCACCCGCTGAGTGCCTGCTGTATGCCAGGGTATGCAAAGTCACCAAGGGCAGGCGTAGAGTGTACACATTCCCACCGTGAACACACTGGTTTGCAGAGCTACCATTGAGCAATACAGTTTTTGCTCGACAACTGAAGAGAGAGATTATTGGTACACATCCCTTTTCATAAAGTTATTTTCAAAATAACTAATCACTTCCAGTTTGCCTGGCACAATGGGGGGTTGATACAGAACACACAAAGAAGAAGAAAACAAAGTTTCTGACTTGAAAGATTTTGTAATTTTGCTGGAGAGAGGAGACTGGTGCCCAGCGTAATATCCTACATTATCAAGTATCAGAACAGGAGCTGGAGGGGCTGTGGGGTAGCAGAGAGAGCACTGGACGTAGAGTTTAAAGCCCTCCAGTCTATAGTTGGTCATTAAGAAGCTGGAGTAAGGTGTTCCAACTTTGGAGCAGAAGCCCCTCTTACAATAAGGACCTAGTAGGAATCAACATAGAACATGTGAGCTTCGACAATTGCTCACTCTAATAGCCCATGAATGCCTTGCTGACTTGGGAAACACTCAAATCTAATCAAGGTGACCAGGGTCAATAAGGACCTAGTAGGAATCAACATAGAACATGTGAGCTTCGACAATTGCTCACTCTGATAAATAGCCCATGAATGCCTTGCTGACTTGGGAAACACTCAAATCTAATCAAGGTGACCAGGGTGTATCATTAGGACTGACTAAGAAAGTGGTAACCTAATTGATTGTGCTCTAACCTGTCTGGGGAGGAGCTATTAACAGAAAAGTATTGGTCAGCATCAAGCACAAAAGATGAGGAGTTGGGTAGCAGGGACTGGTCAGTCATTGAGCACTGCCCACAGGTGAGAGACACAGAAACAGCATTTTTCCAACATCCCTTCTGCAGCACAATCCCTGAGATGCTTAGGGAAAACATTTCAAGAACCAATACCAGGGGGAAAGCCTGCACGCCACATCGCTTCTGTGAGAGCCAACGTGAACACTAGGTCATTAAAGACCACTGCAGTCCAGAGAAGTTCTACACTGAAGGAACCTACGGAACCTTGTTTAACATGGCATTTTCCCAAACTTATTGAGGGGGTGGGGTGGGGAGAGGAATGTCTGTGACTATGAAACACAGTTTAGAAAAGAATGCTCTAAAGATTTAGAACAAAAGCAAGAATTGACCTTACAGAAAAAGATAATTAGACAGTGGAAAACAGTTTTGGACAGACGAGCTGCCTAAATGCTAAACTAAGATATATAATTGATATAGAAGATCCCCCCAATATATTGCACTAGATGAGAAAAAGCCAGGTGCAGAAGAGTGTGCAAAGGATGTGTTTATTATTTTTAACAAAAGGAGTGGGAAATGTACTGCATAAAAATATATATTCTATACAAACACAAACACATATTTGCTTACATAGGCATAAGACATCCCTGAACATATAAATATGAAATTAATAACATTGGTTGATAACTCCAGGGGAAAATAGAGGGGAGAGTTTGACTTCTCACTGAATCTTTTCAAATTCTGAACCATGTAAAAGTATTACCTGTTTAAAAGTAAAGTAACGGTATCCTGTAGCATATCGATATCATCAAATGTGGATGAACTTAGGGCTGGATGGTTGGCTCACTTGGTTAGAGTGTGGTGTTATAACACCAAGGCCAAGGGTTCGGATCCCCGTACCAGCCAGCCACCCCCCCCCCAAAAATGTGGATGAACTTCAAAAGTGACCATTACCAAGAGTCAATGCTCCTCTCAAAATACTTCCGTGGCTTTTCCCATCCCTTAAGATGAAGACCAGACCTCATGAGGCCCTGTGTGATCGGCCCCATCCCTCCTCACGTTTTCACTCATCCTCCCACTATAGCCATGGAAGCGTTTTTGCAGCCCTTCAAACAAGCCGCTCTTCTTTCCCTCTTTTTGGAATTTGTACAGAAGCTAGTTTTCCCACTTGGAATATTCTCTTTCCCAGTGTTCATCTGGGAAACCCGTGCTCATCCTTTAGGTCTCACATCAGTGCAGTATTTCTGACCCACCCGGTTAGCTGCTTTTCACTGTGCTGACTGCTGGCCTCCTAACCCACTGGTGTGCGAGGCGCCGCCCGACACTGTCCGTGGTGCTGAAGACATGGTGATGAGCTGTGTTGTCTGTCCTCATGGAGCTTGGATGCTATCGTGATGGAAACTGAACACACACAAGGAAGTAAATAAATATACAATATTTATTAATGTTCCCTTTCACTCTCATGGTGTCATTTGGATTACAAGTTATATAGTCACTCTAGTTATGAAAAAAGTGAAGCACACACACACACACAAAGGTGTACCAGCACTGCCTTGTGCACCAAGGTTCTCATGACCCTTGAGTTGAATGAGTGTAAAAAACAAACAACCCGGGCCGGCCCCGTGGCGCGCTTGGGAGAGTGTGGCGCTGGGAGCACAGCGCCGCTCCCGCCGCGGGTTCGGATCCTATATAGGGATGGCCGGTGCGCTCACTGGCTGAGCGCATACCAGCCAGCCACCCCCCCCAAAAAAAATGTAGATAAACTTCAAAAGTGACCATTACCAAGAGTCAATGCTCCTCTCAAAATACTTCCGTGGCTTTTCCCATCCCTTAAGATGAAGACCAGACCCCATGAGGCCCTGTGTGATCGGCCCCATCCCTCCTCACGTTTTCACTCATCCTCCCACTATAGCCATGGAAGTGTTTTTGCAGCCCTTCAAACAAGCCACTCTTCTTTCCCTCTTTTCAGAATTTGTACAGAAGCTAGTTTTCCCACTTGGAATATTCTCTTTCCCAGTGTTCATCTGGGAAACCCGTGCTCTTCCTTTAGGTCTCACATCAGTGCAGTATTTCTGACCCACCCGGTTAGCTGCTTTTCACTGTGCTGACTGCCGGCCTCCTAACCCACTGGTGTGCGAGGCGCCGCCCGACACTGTCCGTGGTGCTAAAGACATGGTGGTGAGCTGTGTTGTCTGTCGTCATGGAGCTTGGATGCTATCGTGATGGAAACTGAACACACACAAGGAAGTAAATAAATATACAATATTTATTAATGTTCGCTTTCACTCTCATGGTGTCATTTGGATTACAAGTTATATAGTCACTCTAGTTATGAAAAAAGTGAAGCACACACACACACACACACAAGGTGTACCAGCACTGCCTTGTGCACCAAGGTTCTCATGACCCTTGAGTTGAATGAGTGT
>NW_007727795.1:25729-30125 GCF_000696425.1 Galeopterus variegatus
GACACCACACCAAGGGTTGCGATCCCCTTACCGGTCACGAAAAAGACAAAAAAAAAACCAACCGGAAACAGAAAAATAAAGTAAAGAAAAAGGATTGCTTTAAAAGCTACTGGAAAGAAAGATGCCTTTGAAAGCAGGGTCTTGTCCCTCTTGAGGATTTTTTCTGCCCTTGGTAGCTTTTTATAGATGATATCTCTTATCTTTAATCTTTCAATAGTCATAGAAATACTGAACAGTGTTAATGTTAAATCTTGATCTAAGCAACGTGGAAGTTAGGCTTCCCATCTTGGGGGTCAAGGTGCTTTACATACAAATTATATATGTATGTCTTTCTAATCAACCTATTGGATAGTGTTGCATTGGGAACCAGGACACAAAGAGAAAGTAAGGGAGTTAAAAAGGTGCACTCCTTTGGTGCTCCTTTCCCTTCCCACAAAGTATCCCAGAGTGGAAGCAGTTTATTTCTGAAAATGCTATAACTTTAAGAAATTGACATTGTAGACCTAGACAAATGTCTTTTCACAGCCAGTCACTAATCCAGTTATTCTTGTTAATTGCTACTATCTGAATCCTGATGTGATTACTTCTTTTTTTTTTAAATTTTGGGGACGTTGCTTCACTGGGGTGAGAAACATGCATTAGGGGGTGGGTGAAACTGAAAGATTCAGTCTTGATCAACGGAGAGATTTTATTTGTGTAACTGAAGGTCTGAATCAGAATTAGAATCCAATCCTCCAGGCATATCATTATCAACCATGTTTTTTAGGAGTGTGTGCCTTCTTTGTACATACATGTGGTTCCTGATGTGATGCCAGGAGAACATTGTAGGACAGTCTTTTCTCTTCCTCTCTGTACCCAGAATTGAAATTGCCAGGTTATATTTCAGAAGGGAGCTCAGAGGCAGGTTTCTAGGCTGTGTTTTGTGGCAAACAGCTCTCCTTCTAACCCCCACCACTACCTGCAGGAAATATAGTTAGCATGTTTGTATCAACCTGAGTGTTGCTAACCAATACCTTTAACGATCTCATTTGTACTACCATCGTGATTGTGTGGGGGGCTTTGTTCTTTGGGTTTGGGTTTATTTGTCTGTTGCTTCTCATGATTATTTGTTGAATACAACATACAGCACAAAGGTTTTTGAAACTGGAGGAGAGACAGAAAACCCCCTTTAAAAAAAAAAGACAGCTATTCAGGTCTCAATATAAATGGGGCAAAAGAAGAAGGCTTTGGTCACAGAGGCCCTGAGGATTTACTCTCTGACCATCCCTTCCTCACCCGCATCCCTGAGGCAGACCTTCGTGCTAGTTCTGAGGAACCTTGGTGCCCTGTAGAATCCGGTTTGAGACCCTGGTACAGAAGCATAGCTCTGCCTTAACGTTGAGAGATCTAGTTCTATCCTAGCTCTGCCCTTAACTGTTGGACCTTGGACAAGTCATTTAATCCCAGTGGATCCTTTTTCTCCATCTGTACAGTGCAGCTCTTAGACTGGTTTACTGGAATCCTGCGTGACTGCAAAACTTGGATTCCAAAATTTTATAAAAATTCTCAAATTCTGGAAGTTTGTGGTTTAAGATTCCCTGAGAGTGATTGTGTACTATACAGTAATTTGATAATAATTCCTATGTTTAAAAAAAGAGGGCACTATCTATGGAGATTATGGAGAAAAGGTATGCAAAGATCCGTGGGAAAGCACGCCTGGGGGAGGGGCCACATGCAAAGGCCCCGTGCTGAGTAATGAGCTGGGAGTATTCCAGGAACAGCAAGCAGGGCTGGAATGGCATGACCTAGGGCGAGAGTGGTAAGAGGTGAGTTGGAGAGGTAGGCTGGGGGCCTGTTGGGCAGAGCACAGAGTCTGGATTTTACTCTAAATGCAATGAGAAGCCACAGGAAAGTTTTAAGCAGGGAGATGACTTACCTGATGGATGGTTTTAAAAGATCCCTTTGGCTTTTGTGAGAAGAATGAACCATAAGGAGGCAAGAGTAGGGACTGGGGAGGTGAGAGAGAAAGCTGTAGAAGCATTCCAGATGGGACACGACCGTGACACAGACCAGGGGCTGTCAGAGGAGGTGGCGAGAGGCGGTCACATTCGAAATACGTTTTGATGGTGGAACAATCAGGACTCGATGACTGATTGGACGACATGCCACACATACTAAGGTACTGCCAACGTGGAAAACAAATAGCAAATTCTAACGCGAGCCTTAAAGGTGGTGAGAGTGATGTTCAGAATGTAGATGTTGCCTGCAGTCCAGCTGCTTCTCACATGGGCAAAGGCAGGGAGCTTGCTCCGGGTAGAGAGTAGCAGGGATGTACTTACTTCACAATGTTCAAGACTCTTCTGAACCACACGCAGATAGACCAGCTAGAGAAGATGTAAATAGAAATTAATAGGATATATACAAATAGCATTTGCAGTCAAAAGTGGAATTGTGAGCAATTTTCCTTTTCTTTATTGAGGCACGTCTGTATTTTCTAAGTTGTCTTTAATCAGTGAATATAACACTTATAATCAAGAAAAAAAATCCCTTTAAGAAGAAAAAAAATGCAACTCTGTCCTATTGGAGAGAGATGTGTGACGGGTTTGGGGAGATGCTGTGTTGGTTTCTTTTGCCACTTTTGCTGTCTTTCTAATTTCTAGTTCTTGGCTCTTAACGATGGCTTTTAGAAATTTACATGATAGTCAACAGACACGTGTCCCTGCTTGGCTGCTCACTCCGTCCTTCCCCTCAGTTCTCTCTTGGGTTTGGGGTTTGCTCACCCCTGTGCTGCATCGGACAGGTCCCAGCGTGGCACCCTGTGCTACACCTGCATGGAGCAAGGCACATTCTGCTCAGGCAGTAACTGTGACATGGCTGCCTGATTGATTCATTAGTCTAATGGTAACACATTGCTGGGATGCTAAGTTTTCTCTATTTCCCCAAAATGTTTTGAGGTTTTTCTCCTGACAACTGTGCTCATTGCAGTCATGTTGAAAACAACCAAATGAAAAGGGACCTCATGGGCCACACAACTCTACACGACGTAGAGAAACATTTGGTTTCTCGTGGCTGTCAACACAATTATACCCACAGAGAAAGAAAATGAAACGCAAGGCGGAGACAGCTCAATTTGGCTTGGAGAGTGGGGCAAAGACTTGGAAGCTTCGTGCCTGGGCAGGAGGATGCCAAGACTCCTCTGGCTGGGCAGGGCAGTGCAGCTGAGACATGCGACAGCCAGAGGAGCTTGCGAAGCCCACGGTGCGATGCGCGAGTCCTTAGCCGAAGACCTGCCAACCCTGCAGAGCGCCGCACTAAGCCCTGGGGCAGAGACAAAAGCATGCCAGGGCCTCCACGGCTGGGGACCCAGGGAGGGTGACCCTCCTTCCCAGCATAGCTGACGATGGCTCCGTGACTGCCCTTGCAGTCCTGTTCCTCTCTAGGGGCTTGCATGAAACAAGAGAACCGAATGATGTATGATTTCAGAGAAGGCAAAATTAAGTTTTCTGGAGGTTCCTTTGGACGATTGATTCCTAAATGGGAAGAAGGGATGCCCCCTTGGGGGAGGTATCAGAGTCTCGGAGAGAGCTTTTCTCATCTACTCTCTATCCCAACCTCCCACACGTTCTAATTTTGCTGCCTCAGGGAAAAGCAGGCCCCATTGCCAGCTGCAGCTACTATTACTGGCGGAAGTACACGAGTCATTCATTCAGCAACCATTTACTGAGCGGCAACCACGTGCCAGGCACAGTCACAGCCCTCCAGTGGACCAGGACTAGACAAGAACATGGTGAGTCCCTGTGGTTTAGACGCTGTGGCAACGACAGGTACATGTTACAACTGAGGTTCTGTTTAAGTTTTTTCCCTTTTTCCGATATTTCTTTTTTTAAAGGCAGAGGAAAAATATTAATGCCCATCATAGATTGAGTGACTCCAATGCACCAGAAGTCATCCTGCCCATGTAATTCTAAGAAGACTGTTCAGAGGTGGGTATGCTTTTCTTCATATTACAGAGGAAAAAGCTAAGGCCCAATAAAGGTAAATAACTTACTCAAGGTCACAGTGAGTAAAGGGCAGATGCAGGATCCTAACTCAAGTGTCTCTGATTCCAAAGCACGGGTACTGCGGCCCTCACTGGGCACAGGCACTATGGCCTCGCAACTCACGCAGACTGGCTGCATCAGCATCACTTGGGCACTTGTCCGAAAGGCGCCTGCTGAATCATGATTCGCATTTTAATAAGCATCGAGGTGATTCATTTACACATTGAAATTTGAGAAGCACTGAGCCAGAGAACTCACACACACAATCTCACTCTCAAACATAGGACACACCTTGGAAATAAAAAAGATTCATTGCATCTCTCCATTCTGTCTTCAAGAGACTTTCTCGAATGCTACACTACAGAATACATATTGCC
>NW_007727795.1:30544-31626 GCF_000696425.1 Galeopterus variegatus
ATCTCTCCATTCTGTCTTCAAGAGACTTTCTCGAATGCTACACTACAGAATACATATTGCCCCCATGCACAGTGAGAAAACACTGAAGGTAAATGGTAAAAACTGCCAGGTCGCCTTTATGGAGTGCTGATGTGCCCTGTGGAATGCTCACCTGCTAAATCAGAATAGATCAGAGATTGGGGGGGCGGTGTACGGGGGAAGGGGAAATTTTTATTTAAAAAGCTGGGTGCTCAGGCTGAATGTCCCAGTCCCACAGAGGAAGGCCAGAGAACACGGGTGTTATTTTTAGGAAGTAATTGGCAGCACTTCTAACATAACTGGTCAAACGTCACTTCCCGCTTCCACTTCTCAGGTGAGCCAGGGCAGGCCTGCCGGCCTTCATGTGGAATTAACAACCACTCAGCTCAACTTTGGGGTTCAAAGACCCCAGTAATAAACCCAGAAAGCATTGCTATGAAGCTACTCCCAGGTTAAGCTAATCTAGTGAGGTCTCTAAACCCTATAACCTCCCAGGAAGTCAGAGCTGCTGCTAACACACACAGCAGCACCTTTATGGAAGTTAGAAAAAGATGGTCCCCACCCTGACCTGTGACAGATGCAGCCCCAAACCATGTTGTTTGACTTGGTGCTATGGTTTGAATGTGTCCCCTCCAAAATCCAGGTGTTGCCAATGTAATAGTATTAAGAGGTGGAGTCTTTAAGAAGTGATTAGGCCATGAGGGTTCCTCCCTTGTGAATGGGATTAAGGCCCTTATAAAAGAGGCTTCACTCAGGTTCTAGCTCCCTCGCCCTTCCGCCATGTGAGGACACAGCATTCCTCCCCTCCAGAGGATGCAGCAATAACGTGCCATCTTAAAAGCAGAGAGCAGCCCTCACCAGGCAGCAGAATCTGCCAGTGCCTCAATCATAGACTTCCCAGCCTCCAAAACTGTGAGAAAATAAATTTGTGTTGTTTAGAAATTACCCCGTCTCAGGTATTTTGTTATAGCAGCACTAATAGACTGAGAGACACTTGGTGAGTGGTCTGCAAGGTGGATTCCAGCTCCCACTCACCCCCTTGACCTGGAACCTCTGTGCAGTAA
>NW_007727795.1:32169-33635 GCF_000696425.1 Galeopterus variegatus
GGTCTGCAAGGTGGATTCCAGCTCCCACTCACCCCCTTGACCTGGAACCTCTGTGCAGTAAGTGCCCTGCACAACCACACACGGCAGCCCCGCAGGAAGTAGTCATTTAAGATCATCTATAAAGGTGATTGTCAGCTCCTCAAGGGTGGAGACAACATCTGTCTCGTTCACCTCTGTATCCAAGCATCTAGCTCAGTGCCTGACTCAGAGTTGATGCTTAATTAAATATGTTGGACAGATGGATAAATAAATGAAGGAAGACGGGGTTAATGACTCAGCCAGCTCAGATGTGTGGTCAGTGGGCTTGAAGCTGGGCTCGGAGAGCATGGGCCAGGGGATGCTCATGACGTTTCTATGTCACCTGCAATTTACCATGCCCTTGAAGGCACAAATACTACATGAGAAGCCTCTGCTGCAAGTGGGCCTATAGTATTCTACCTTTTAAGAAGTTAAAGCATCCGTTTCTGAAACTTGCATTAGGGCTCTTTTTAATAAACACATAAGTCATTTAAGACTTGACAAATCGCTCTTGGAATTAAGGCATGGAAAAAACTGATTCCCAGGGTGGCATAGCCTAAAAATTCTTATGACAGTTTTTTGGGTGATTGGAGAGAGATCCAAGGAATTAAGAAAGAACCAGAAGAATCAGGTCACCTAAGGTCCTATTTTTCAAGGCTCTTCCTCATGTCTAAAGAAATCAAGCAAAAATAAAGACACCTTGTGCAAAAACCAGAAACCACATGACCTGGTACCTGACAAAAAGATGGAGTCCATCCTGCAAACATTTTGGGATCTCCTGGCTGGGTGGGAGACTGGGGGACAAAGAAGAGCACCGACGGAGTACATTACAGACAGGTGCAAAGGACGCCCAGTCGCTCAGGTGCTCGAGACACTTGGCTGGTGTTTCCCAAAGTGTGTTCCGTGGAACTCTAGCCCCATGCAATGCTTCTTGAAAGCTGGTGCAACTATCAAAAGGTATAACCTTTGGGATACTTACAATGAACATTAAAGTTTTGAACATTTCTGCTTTCTTTCTTTAATCCAGCATTTCCAAACTCATTTGACTATGGACACTCCCCGCACTCACCCTCCGTCTTTAACACATTACCAGACCAGGTAGTTAGGTCCTTAGCACATGCGTTTCAGTTCTGTGGAGAATCTGAGGAACAAGCTTATTCCTTCTTGGGTTCAAGAGGAGGAAATCCACTGGTCAGGGGCCTACACACTGGTTTTCCATCTCCCTTTGAGAATGTCCATACCTTGAAGTCTGCACTGCTAGTGTTTTGCTTTTTGGGTTTTTTTCTTATTTCTTATTTTAATTTTTTTCATTGTACATGTCTATGGGGTACAGTTTATTTCAATACACACATATTGTATAATGATCAGAATAGTCAGCATGTCTGTTGCCTAAACATTTATCATTTCTTTGTAGTTATAACATTCAAGATCCTCTTTTCTTGATCTGC
>NW_007727795.1:34632-41380 GCF_000696425.1 Galeopterus variegatus
CATGTACCCCACTGTTGATAGGGGCCAACGTTGCCTTTTGTTCCCCAAGTCCCCCTGCCAGGAGCTGTACTCTTCTCTCAAGATCTTCTCTGAGTTAGAGAGTTGAGGACATCCGAGGAGCGAGGCCTCTGGCTGCTGGAGCAAGCCAAACTATATTCTCACTCCCAGGGTGTCATGAGGATGGAATCACTCAGGTCCTGATCAAGGAAGTGTCCCCATCCCCTCCCCCTGCCTCCCAGTATCCCTCCAGCTCTCCCTCTCTGCCCCCCAGTCCACCCTAGGAAGCTTTGTCTTTCTGAAGCTGACCCCTTCACCAGGGCCACTAGGGAGGTCTCTGACCGGTGACAGGTGCCCGCTGCTCATAGGACCCTGTCTGCCACCCGACTTGCTCTCACTACAGGAGCCACTGTGATCTCTAGGGAGGGAGGAAGGCTTAGTGGCCTTGCAGGACATCCCCCAGGTTTGATGTCCCTTGCTGAGGTCATCTCCCTCCTGTGATTTAATAAGGCTGAAGTCAGAGAAAACCTGTGGATGTCAGAGGGGCTGCCTCTTCCCGGAAGCCACTCCTCACCTCCTTTTGCAGGGAGACTTCTCTTCTCATAACATTTTAAAACATATCAATTGAGTACATGTACATAGTTTAAAAAGTGAAACAGACTTCTAAGGCTTATATTTAAAATAGTCCCACTTGCTGGCCCTGATTCCTTGCCCCAGAGGCAGCCCCTTCCACTCATTTAGCTTTATCTTGAGTTGGTGTTGGAAGAAGAGACTTTGGGAATGGAATAAATGTATTTGTGCATGAGAAGACTGTGAATTTTAGGGGGCCAGGGCTGAAATGCTGTGAGTTGAATGTTCCCCCAAAACTCATTGAAGATCGATCCATGTTGCAACGGTGTTAAGAGGATAGGAAATCACACCCTTGATTTGCTTCTTTTGCCTTTAAGAGGTGATTGGGGGCCGGCCCCATGGCGCACTAGGGAGAGTGCAGCACTTGGGAGTGCAGCGGTGCTCCCGCCAAGGGTTCGGATCCCATATAGAGACCAGTCCGCTCACTGGTTGAGCGCGGTGCAGGTGCAACACTGAGGGCACCGCACCAAGGGTCGCGATCCCCTTACCGGTCACAAAAAGGACAAAAAAAAAAAAAAAAAAGAGGTGATTGGGTTGTGAGGACTATGCTGTCATGAATGGGTTAATCCATTCATGAGAAAGTGTTAAGGAGGGAGGGAGGTGTTGGTGACGGGCCATAATAATCCTATACAGTGTATATTGACAAAATAAAAAAAAAAAAAAAGAAAGTGTTAATGGCTTAGCAGGTTATCATCGGTGTGGACTGGTGGCTTCATAAGGAGAGCACATGAAAGTGCTCTTGCCGTTCGCACCATGTGATACCCTGCATTGCCACGGGCCTCTGCACAGAGTCACATCCAGGAAGACAGCCCTCACCAGATGCGCCTCCTGGACCTTGGACTTCTTAGCCTCCAAAATCTGAGAAATAAATTTCATTTCTTTATAAATTACCCAGTTTCGGGTATTCTGTTATAAGTTTAAAGTATCATCATTGGTATGTTTCCTGTCTGCCTGCTTTTGAAAATGGCTTCCTGCTATAGAAAATGAGGATTTAGCTCTCTTACACCCAGGAGTGTGTGTATGCATGCATGTGCATGCGCACGCACACACACACACACACACACACACACACAAACTTCCCCTCTACTCATCCTCCCAATACCACAGATTCTAGTAAAATCAACGTTCAGTGTTTACTGTCCTATGACTTGTGTAAATATTGTTTGCCACTGACCACATGATGCAGTCTGGTTATATCTTTTGCTACAACTGTATTCTTCTCAGAGTTAGTAATTTCAGATGGGTCTTTCATTTCCTATGTAGCTACCCATGATTTCTCTCTCAACTCTAAAGTTCCAGTTAACATCATAGAAACCTCAGGAATCTATTGGTGCCATGTTTTGCACCCTGGGTCTGATACACACCTGTGTTGTGAGTCTTCTGTGATGATGTTTCCTTCTCTCTTCTATTGCACCGGTTAACATCATAGAAACCTCAGGAATCTATTGGTGCCATGTTTTGCACCCTGGGCCTGATACACACCTGTGTTGTGAGTCTTCTGTGATGATGTTTCCTTCTCTCTTCTATTGCACCCCCTGTTTCCTGGATTCTCCGTTTTTCACTTTCTTGGTTTACTCTCTCATTTTGATGGAGCACATCCTCTAGTAGCTTCTTGAGAAAGGATGCATGGGAGAAAAATTTAGTGAGATGTCGTGTATAAAATGTATTTTGTCCATACTTACACATGATTGATAAAATCATCAATAAGTTGCAGGTTGGAAATAGTTTTCCTCAGGATTATGAAGGCCCTGTGCTATGTCTTCCAATTTCCAGTGATACTAATAAATCCACTGCCTGATCCCTGATCCTTTGTCTACGATATCCCCTCTTTGGAAGCTTTTAATATGCTTCTGTGCGGGGCACTCTGAAGGCTCCTTAAATCTGGTAACCTGTGCCCTCCAGTTTTGGGAAATTGCCATGTATTATTACTTTGATAATTCCCTCCACTCTATTTTTGTCTGTTCTTTGCCTAGAACTCTTGGTTTTGGATATCGAATGTCCTGGACTGTGGTAGACAGAATAATGGCCTCCCACAGATGTCTGCTCCCTAATCCCTGAAACCTGTGAAATGTTACCTGGCATGGCCAAAAGAACTTTGCAGAGGTGACTTCATTAAGGATCTTGAGATGGAGAGAGTATCATGGATTATTCAGGTGGGGCCAGTGGAATCACAGGATTCTTAAAAGAAGAAGGCAGGAGGGTCAAAGTCAGAAAAAGGTGTGAAAGCGGAAAAAGAAGTTGGAGTGATGTGCTTTGAAGACAGAGGAAAGGGCCACAAGCCAAGGAATGTAGGTGGCCTCTAGAAGCTGATAAAGGCAAGGAAATGGATTTTCACCTTGAGCCTCCAACAGGAACATGGCCCTGCTAGCACCTTGCTTTTGGCCCAGTGAGACTCGCTTAAGACTTATGACCTCCAGAACAGTAAGATAATAAGTATGTGTTATTTCAAGCCACTAAGCTTGCAGTAATTTGTGACGGCAGCTATAGGAAATGCATACAGAAACTAACAAGCACCTACTGTGTGCCAGGCACTGGTTAGCAGTTTACACTCATGGATTTCTTTGCTGAAGCTTTCTGGAGTTGTCAGATCTGGATGGGTTGTACTTTGCAAACTCTCCTTCCTCGCACTCATCACGATTCTGATGGAATCATCCTGATTGTGACTAGTCATTAGTGTCTCTAGCCACTAGACCATAGTCTCCATGAGGTGAGGATTGTGGGTCTGTTTATTTTATCCATCCTCTGTCCTGTGGACATTAATAAATATATGCTGGGTAAATGACTAAACGAATCATCCCGGGGAGCCCTCACAGCAACCTTGGGAAGTGAGAAACAGTGTCCATTTCACAGGTAAGGAAATGGGCAGAAATGAGACCCCATCACTTTTCAAGGATGCATGAATTAGAGACCCCATCAATTTTCAAGGATGCATGGACTTGAACCCAGCATGGTCTGGCTGGGCCCTAAGCCCACGAGCTCAGCCACCCAGCTAACGATGTCCCTCCAGACCGTCTGCCTCTGCCCCTTGACTCTCTCTACCCCTTGCTGACTTCTGCCCAGAGACGTGACACTCTGCAGAAAGGATTGTCTTAATTAGGCCACCCTGCATCTGTGAAGGGAGCTGCTGGTCCCCCACGGAGGTGGAGGTTTCAGTGACAAATCCTACACATAGCTGGGCCAGGGGCTAGGAGCTGCAAAATTTGTCAAGAGGCTCTGGGATCCTCAGGACTGGGCAGCATTCCAGAATCATAGTGTCATTGTTATTATTGTCTTATCTAATCTGTTCTAGAGAACAACCATTTTGATATTGGGCAAAAATATAGCCTAATATATTTAAACATATATATTTTTATTTTTATATAATTTAAAAATAAATGCATTGATGTACATTTTCCAAGTGCCTGCTGAATCCCTAATGTAATACAACATGACTCAGAGCTAAATTTAAAGAGAGAAGCACATATGTTTAAAGCAGGCACCAACTTTCAATCTGAGGAGAAACAGAGTCAAAAGTATTTTTTTTTAGCGTGCGAGTGGACTGAGTGCAAAGTGAATTATCTCCAAGCCATCTGGGAAGTCTGGTGTTTTTCAATGCCTTCACAACTCTAATTTTAAGCCGTTATTTGGCCTTTAAATAACAATATCTTTTCTTTCCATTGGAATTTGCACCAGATTCCGCATTTATTGCGCCGTCGACTCCAAAAAGAGACCTATCTTTGAGAGCAAAAAAGAGCAAAAGTTATTGAACGTATTACTCTGCAGATTGGCTCTGGGAAAAAAAACAGCAGGCTGATATTTTGCAAATGAAGTTTGACATATTCTGGGACAGCATATTGCACTCACCAAAACCAAGCTGGTTGTGCCCGGAGGGGAAAGCTTAATTAAAGCCCCCTCAACAGCATACAACTCGAGGAAAAAGACTCAGGGTGTACTGTAAATGACCTTCAAGTGTTCCACGGGGTTCCCCTTCACGAACGGTCCTGATTTCCACCTAGAAGAAAGACAGTACAATATGATTATAGAATCTTAGTTCTGAGGAGGTTCTGGTTCGACCTACCAACCAAGGCAGGGACCTCCTGCATAGAGAATCCCAGATAAATGTCCATTTATTTGTACTTGAATACCTTTAGTCATGGGAAACTCACTGCCTTTCCAATTGTGGGAAGTCCTTTGCAATGTTAGGCTGAAATCTTTGTCCCTACAGCTTCCCTGCAATGGGTTCTTGTTATTGCCACTAGAGAACCCAGAGGGACTCTTCTCCCGGGTTGACGTGAAAGTGAGTTGAAGGTCACCATCATGACCTTCCTCCTGCTCTCATTTTCTCTGCTCCAAGCTTAGCGTGCCCGGCTTCTCTAAGGAAAGCATATGAGGACTTGGGCAGGTCCTCTCCAGTCACAAAGATAATTTTTTGGGAAACCGGTCTGCAGTGAATAGGACAGGGAGATAATGGAGAAGATGTCTTGCACCTCCATAAAGCCAGATTTGGCCAACACTTTTTGGTCTTGCTTTAATCCCAAGGCTTCTCTTCTTTCCACCTCCTCTATGTATGTTCTCTCTGAGGTGTGGACTTCATTGAAAACCAGGTTCTAATTCATAGAGAGGTTCTCAAAGGGAATGGCCTACAGACCATGCCACCCGGTCGTATGATCCCTCACACCTGCTCCTACCTGTTTCTGCTCTTCTGCCATGAGGAAGAGATGTGCCAACAAACTTGTAAGAGTCAACGTGAGATGCGTCTTACTATGACGTGATGGGATGCACAGTGCATTGTCGACGTGTGGCCCAAGGGTCGTTTTGCTGCACAGCCGACGTTGGCGTGAAAGGCCCCACTTGACCTCGCCTCCCCCGCCTCCTGTGCCTCTCTGGTCTCAGCTCCCACCTGCCTTTTCCCTTTCCTTCTGCCACCCTGGTCCCCTCACTCTTCCTCACCACTCCTTCCTCCAGACTTTGCACTTGCCGTTCCTTCTGCTTGGGATGCCTTTCCCACACATATCCTCACAGCGTGGTCGATCCCTGACTCCACGCAGGTGACTACTCCAGGATCTCCTCATTGGAACGACCTATCGGAATGGTCACCTCCCCGTCAATGACCATCCATCCTGCTTTATTCTAACACGTCTCACTACATGACATCTCATAAATATATCTATTCTTTGGTAACCTCTGCTTTCTCTCACCAGAATGTCAGGTCCATAAAGCAGGGACTTCATCTAACTATAGACTCTGCTGTATCCCCTGGCCATGCGTGGCATAGAGTATTCAATTAGTCAATATTTATTAGATGAATATTTAAGGATCAATCCGTGGGTCCTTAGAATATCCTACAGACAGACTTGAGAATGACTGGATTAGCTCTAATGCTATGTCCTTTCTAACCCTTAGATAAAGTGACTGTCCCTTTTACATGTTCTCTTCAAACCCAGTGGTCACCATTCAGGCAGCCTTGATCTTACAGCAGCTTGAGTTTTTGTCGACTTGCATTCATATCTCTCCTGTTAGGACAGTTCCCGGAGAGCAATCACTCATCCAGATGCCAGCAGGTGCTCAGAAAACACAAGGTATAAAAAGGAATGACGTCCTCCTCTTCCCTCTGTTCCCTTTCATGGGAAGGTTTTGGAGATATTTTGGTTGAAATATCTTGTTTTCATGATGAAAACCTGCAGTATAATTTGGAGTGCGGTTAACAGTAGGGTGAGGTGCAGTGTGATTCATATCTCAAAGAACGTTTACTATCTGCTCAATTATCTTCTCCATAATGTCAGGTGTTATTTAGAACTCGTAAAAACAAATCTTCTTACAATTCAACAATAAAAAGACAAATAACACAATTTAAAAATAAACAAAGGATTTGAATAGACATTCTCCAAAGAAGAGATACAAACGGCTGATAAGCACAAGAAAAGATACTCAGCATCATTAGTCATTAGGGAAATGCAAATCAAAACCACAATGAGATTCCAATTCACACACCCTAGGATGGCTATAATCAAAAAGGCAGGGCCGGCCTGGTGGCGCATTGCTACAGTGCGCCCCTTGGGAAGTGCGGCAGTGCTCCCGCTGAGGGTTCGGATCCCACATACAGACCGGCAGCTCACTGGCTGAGTGAGGAGCGGGGGCAACA
>NW_007727795.1:41910-116367 GCF_000696425.1 Galeopterus variegatus
TGCAACACTGAGGGTTGCAATCCTGTTGCCGGTCCTGGTCCAGTACAGGCGCGACACTGAGGGTTGCGATCCTTTGCCGGTCACAAAAAAAGAAAAAAAAAAAAAAAAAAAAAAAAAAAAAAAAAAGATAGACAATAAAAAGTGTTGGTGGGGATGTGGAGAAGTTATAACTCTCATACATTGCTGGTAGAAATGTAAAATGGTGGAAAACAGTTTGGCAGTGTCTTAGAAATTTAAACAGAGTCACCATATGACCCAGCAGTTCCACTCCTAGATAAATATCCAAGAGAACTGAAAACGTATGTCCACACAATAACTTGCACACATATGTTCATAGAGGCATTATTCATAATAGCCAAAAAATTGGAAACAACCCAATTGTCCATCATCTGTTGAATGGAAAAACACAATTTGGTATATCCACTCCTTTGGGCCATAGAAAGGAATGAAGTGCTAATGTTACGACGTGGGTGAAACTTGAATACACTATGCTAAGTGAAAGAAGCCAGACACAAAAGACCACATATTCATGATTCTGTCTTCATGAAATTTGCAAAATAAGTAAATCCACAAAAACAGAGAGTAGATTAGCAGTTTTTAGAGACTGAGAGGAGTGGAAAATGGAATTTAGTGGTGATGGTTGCACAACTTCGTGAATACACAAAAGCACTAAATTGTACACGTTCAAAGGGTGAAGTTTATGGTATGTGAATTATATCTCAAAGTAGCTGTTATTTTTAAAAAGTTCTCACCTTTGAGTAATTAAACACTTAATCGAAGTGATTACCATAGTTAGCTTTTACATATTTAAATCCGTTGCGAACACACACACACACACGCGCGCGTGCGTGCACATGCGTGCACTTTTGAACGAATCGTTACCATTCTGACAGCCTTCCACTGTGCCTGTCCAGTGCAAATAACAGAAGACATCGATGTCTGGGGCAGAGATAAAGAGAAGTCATTTTCTTGGGAGCATTATGTGGAGGAAATAAAGTGATTGTTGGTAACACCATGTCATCTTCTTCCTTTCCAGCAATGACCATCACAATGGACAGTCTGCAACTACTTCTGGTGCCCAAGAGGCTACTTGGACTGCTTATTTCTACCAGCAGTCCCCAGAGCCAACAAATCCCCAAAATAACAGTCTACAGTTTGAAAAACTCAGGGCACGTTGAATACCACATAATATTCTTAAAAACAAAAACAAAAGCAACACAACCTCCCCACCCAATGTTTCATGATGGAAACTATCAGACATATAAAAGCAGGCTGAGCAATATAACAACCTCCAATCAGCAGCTGACCACCAATCTTGTTTCACCTTCTCCCTGTCTCCCTCTGTCCCTCCTGTATCATTTTGAAGAAAATCTCATATATCCTATAAACTTACCCGTAAATATCTCGGTATGTACCTCTAAAAGATAACTCTAAAAGCACACATACTAAACATATTCAAATTTCGCTTATTATCTTACAAAATTTTTTTTAAAAACAGTTTGTATAATGTCTTTTTTTATTATTATCTCTATTCTCNAGACATCGATGTCTGGGGCAGAGATAAAGAGAAGTCATTTTCTTGGGAGCATTATGTGGAGGAAATAAAGTGATTGTTGGTAACACCATGTCATCTTCTTCCTTTCCAGCAATGACCATCACAATGGACAGTCTGCAACTACTTCTGGTGCCCAAGAGGCTACTTGGACTGCTTATTTCTACCAGCAGTCCCCAGAGCCAACAAATCCCCAAAATAACAGTCTACAGTTTGAAAAACTCAGGGCACGTTGAATACCACATAATATTCTTAAAAACAAAAACAAAAGCAACACAACCCCCCCACCCAATGTTTCATGATGGAAACTATCAGACATATAAAAGCAGGCTGAGCAATATAACCACCTCCAATCAGCAGCTGACCACCAATCTTTTTTTTTTTTTTCCGTCTTTTTTACTGACTGGTAACGGGATCGCAACCCTCGGTGTCGCGCCCGTACCGGGGACCGGCAACGGGATCGCAACCCTCAGTGTTGCACCCGCACTGCGCTCAGCCAGTGAGCGGGAACTGGTCTCCACATGGGATCCGAACCCTCGGCGGGAGCGCCGCCACACTCCGAAGCGGTGCACTCTCCAGTGCGCCACCGGGCCGACCCTGACCACCAATCTTGTTTCACCTTCTCCCTGTCTCCCTCTGCCCCTCCTGTATCATTTTGAAGAAAATCTCATATATCCTATAAACTTACCCGTAAATATCTCGGTATGTACCTCTAAAAGATGACTCTAAAAGCACACATACTAAACATATTCAAATTTCGCTTATTATCGTACAAAATTTTTTTTAAAAACAGTTTGTATAATGTCTTTTTTTATTATTATCTCTATTCTCCATGGAAACTTGGAAGCATGTATAGCAATTGCCACTATTTACAAAAGCAGCTATTGTGTGCCAGACAGTTTACTGGGGGCTTTCCACATAGTATCCAATATAATTCTTTCCTCAATCACAGGAGTTAGCTGTCATACCCACCTGTGCACCATCACCCAGCTCAAAGAAGGTGAGTGGCCCAGCCAAGGTATGACAGACAGGTCCAGTGGGCTGCCCCAGGCTCTATTTCCCACCGATGCTTTTCTGTTTTCTGCCTTTACTATAGGGCTGCGCTGTCCAATAGTGCAGCTGCCAGCTGCGTGTGGCCATGACAGACAGGTCCAGTGGGCTGCCCCAGGCTCTATTTCCCACCAATGCTTTTCCGTTTTCTGCCTTTACTATAGGGCTGCGCTGTCCAATAGTGCAGCTGCCAGCTGCGTGTGGCCGCCAGCTGCGTGTGGCCACTGGGCACGTAACTAAAAAGCAGCTAGTGTGGCTAGCCCGATTGAGGTGTGCTGTAAGAGACACAAAAAGTTTCAAAGACCTAGTATAAATTTTAAAAAGAATGTAAACTATCTTATTAGTAATTTTCATGCTGATTACAGATTGAAATGATAATATTTTGGATATATTGGGTAAAACCAAATACATTATTACAATTCCTGTTTCTCTATACTTAAAAAAAAAATTGTGGTAGAATACATATAACGTAAAATCTACCATCTTCTTTTGAGTGTACGGTTTAGCGGCATTAAGTACATTCATATGTTGTGCAACCATCACCATCGTCCATCTCCAGAACTCTCTTTATCATGCAAAACTGAAACTCTGTGCCCATTAAACAACTACCTGTTCCCCTCCCCTGGGCTCAGGGTGAGGGTTCCAGGTTTATAGCTTCCGATGCTAGCAGTCCACTGTCCCTCTTGATTAAAATGCACCATCCACATAACTCAGTAATAGAAGGCGATTCCTCCCTCAAATGGGCTGTGGTTGAGGCTACACAAACAACGTGCATTTTGTTCCTCTTTGATTTGGCCTAATGTGTTGGTAAAAGAGTCCATTCCTGAGATGTTTTGTACTTAATTACGTATGAACGTGGCAGAAAGTGGAGGCCCCTAATGACATGCTCAGTGGTTGATTAAGTGAGCCTCCAAATGGGCAATCAATAATATACTAAAATATTTAAAATACCTCCTGGCTTCCTGTGATGGGAAGAACGAGGCTTATGCGGGGTCCTTTGTGGGCTGCGCTGCAGGTGGAGGTCTCCCCTGCGTTTCTAGTCTCTCTGCTTGTAAGCTTGGACACTTCTGTCCACTTTCTCCATAGCTTGAGAGTGGTCTTCCAAAAACACATATCTAATTGTATGACACCCCCACTTAAAACCATCGATTGCACTTGCCTTGTCCCCATCTACAGAAGAAAGTCCAGGCTACATGACAGTTATTCCACTTATTTATTAAATGCCATCCAACGCCTTCTGGCTTCTTGCTGCAGACTCCACCACCCCACACACCATGCTGCTTCTCACTTGGGAGACTTTGTTCAGGCCCCCAGTCCTCCCCACCTCTAACCCCACTTCACCTGGTTATCCCCCATTTACCTCGGCCAGCTTAGCTCAGGCCTCCCATCTTTAGGAGGATGTTCTGGCCATCCTCTCTAGGGACTCCAAAATTCTCTATGCATGTCTCTTACCTTGCACTTGAACCTCGTGTGTTTCATGCTCCATTTTACCAGGAGAACAGGAACATGTTCTGTTTGGATCCTCACCTTAATTCCTTTTATTGGGTGAACGTTGCTGAATAAATGCATGAATCTGGGAGTGCAAGCATCCTGGCACTGTGGTTGTGATCAGTGTCAATGGTAAAGGATTCTTTCCCTTTTCTCTCTCTCGAATTAACAATTTCCTCTTAATCTTACACTTGTGAATTGTCAGCTCCAGAGGGGAACTCCTTCTTTACTGTCTAGGTGCAAAAACCAAGGTTCAGAAGGATTAACTCATTTCCCTGAGAGGTACCTGTCTAGGCTGATTTCCTGATTTCTAGGGTCCTCTTTGTCCTTAGGATCACTTTGGTGCTTGTCCACATGGTCAACATTATCAGTATCAGCACCTGCATCATGTCAAAATCATGATAGGCAGGAAATGAGAGAAAAGGGTTCAGAAGAGACCAAAAGAGGATTGGTCTCTTCTTTACCATACTTGCTTTGGATTAATTATAATAAACCCAATTCTCAAAATTTTAAGTGATTGCTGCTCTTTGCCTTAAGCAGGTCAATATGGAAGAGCACATAACCCACTTCAGACATTTTCAGTGATATTTACTGGGCTAGCCTGAGCCTGACTATATCACTGGGCTTCCAGATGTTTAGTGAAATGCAAGGCACATTCAGTATGTATTTGTTGAATGATTAATGTGAATGCCTACTATGTCTCCAGATCTGTATGCTGACTCAATTTAATCCTCAGAGCAACCCACAAGGTCTGAAGCATTGTGCCACCTTGATTACGATAGGCGGCTTGGTTACACAGTGGCTTATCCATGGAAGATTTGGTTTTAAATCTGTCTGGTGACATTCTGCCCAACAATTCAATGCATTGTTCTGCATCTAGTGAATCCTTAATAATTATTAATTAATGAGGGTACTTCAGGCGGCTTGGTTACACAGTGGCTTATCCATGGAAGATTTGGTTTTAAATCTGTCTGGTGACATTCTGCCCAAAAATTCAATGCATTGTTCTGCATCTAGTGAATCCTTAATAATTATTAATTAATGAGGGTACTTTCTCAGTATGAATGCTTAAACCACATGCTCTCTGAATATGACAGGAACTGCAGCATATTTTAATTAAATACTGACAACTTTAATTCTGATTGCTCATTCTAATACTCTTGAGCTGATAGCACCAAGCTAATGGCTTGTTCATTTTGGAAGATATTAGCAGCAGGGTGCTGCCTTTTACCCAAACATAAGATTATAATAATTAAAATCTTATAGTGCTTGAAATGAACTCCTTTAAAGTAATTTATATCCCACAAACACACACAGATGCAGGCATATAAGTGCCAACATTCTCAAGAATTTACAACACCTTAGAGAAACTATCCATTCCTTTCCAAAATGAAAAGTTTTCTGTTGACGTGATAAAAGACTCCTTACTAGGTTCAGGGGAAATGTGTATTTCTACTGATCAATTTCTGAGTTTCCCAGAAGAGGGGAGCCACAGAGAAATCCTGAAAACTAATGACTGTGGAAGCAAAGTCTATTTGTACTTTATGGCACCAATCAGAGTCTAAACCATTGAATCAGAGAATGAAACAAAGGAAATTTTTATTGTGTGTGTGGGAGTGGGGGGCAGGAAGGGGACTGAGCAGGAGGGAGAGATGAGGTCTGAGGATACAAAGAGATGGAATAATTTGGAGAGAGGATCCAGGACGGCAAATAAAAGAGAGTGCATTAACTCATTGCTTCCATAAACTTACACCGAGCATTTATTGTGTCCCAGGTTTTGGAGACGGATGGTGACAAGATAGCCATGGGCCACACACACATGGTGCTTGTGGTAGAGCACAATCCTTAACCAGAGGTCCAGGTTTGGGTTTTAGGGAGGCTATGAACCCCCTGAAATTGTATGCAAAATCTCATGCTTATAGGTACATATGGGTGAGTGCAGAAATAAACTGGTATATAAACTATTAGCAAGAGGCTCATGTCGTTAGCGATCATTTAAACTGATAGACCCATTGCTTATCCTCGCTTGATTCTGTGTAAAGAGTCATTAAGTGGGGGTAGATGCACAAGTCTCAGGCACCTTCTCCTAACAGCCAAGATTTTCTGAGTGTTTATTGTACACCAAGCATTATTTCAAAAGCTTCACCTGCAAGGTGTTATTAAACCTTACAGCTATTTTAGAAAGGTAGGTATTACTACTAGTCCTGTTTTACAGATAAGGAAACTGAGGCTCAGGGAGATTTGATCTTGTTTAAAGTCACATGGCTTGAAATTTCCTGTTATCCCCATCTCCTCCCCTTAAGAAAGGAAATGGCAAAGGTGAGGTAGATGTTAGGAAATGAAAGCAGCCACATAAGCCCAAGACAACCAGGCATGTTTCTTTCACATGGGACTAATAATTAATTTAAATAATGTTTAAGAGTTATTTGTCTCATGGAGAGTATCATCAGGGCTCAGCTTTGAGTAGAATTTATCCTTACATTTCCAGAACTAGAAGATTTGAATTAGGGTGGTGTAGTTGGGTTGGGGGAAAGTGGGGAATTAGTAAGGAAGTGGGATTGAAGTGAACTACACAATTTCAAAATCCCAGTCAGCATAGCCTGGCAGAACTGGAAATTTTTCTTACCATCCAGACTGTGGTGACATTCTGCCCAACAATTCAATGCATTGTTCTGCATCTACTTCCCTGCTCCTTATCGATGGTCATGTTAGACAAGTTATTTTGACATAATTTCAATCTTACAGTTGCAAGAAGAGTAAAAAGAATTCCTGTATACCCTTTATTCAGATTCCACAACATTTCCCACATTTAACATTTACCACTGTTAACATTTTACCACATTTGTTTTATCCTTCTCTCTCTAATAAACATATGCATATTATTTTCTTTTTCATGCACACAGAATGATGCTCTTTTATCCCTTCGGGGTATTCTTCCCCCAAACAAGGACATCCTCTTCTATAATCACAATACAATGAACAAAATCATGAAATTATCACTGATAAAATACTATTTACTCATCTACAGACCTTATTCAGATTTCATCAGTTGTCACAATCATAGCAGGAAAAGGGGCTCCAGATCGTGCATTGCATTGAGTGTCACGTCTCCTTTAATTTGGAACAGTTCCTCAGCCTTCTTCGTCTTTCATAACACAAATATTTTTTGAAAAACTATAGATCAGTTATTTTGCCAAATGTATTTCCAATTTGAGTTCTACTGATGTCCTGATCAGATGCAGGTTATGCACTTTTGGCAGAGATCTCCCAGAAGTCATGTTGTGCTCTTCTCAGTGCATCGTATCAGGAGGTGCACGATGTGTCCTGCTACTGGTGATGTTGACCTTGACTTCTTGGTTAAGCTGGTGTTTACTAGGTTCTCTACTATGAAGTCACTATCAAGTCACTATCCCCTCCCATTTTTTTTTTTTGCATTATTGAATTTCTTTAAAATTGTGGTAAAATATACATAACATACAGTTAGGTTCTCTACTATGAAGTCACTATCAAGTCACTATCCCCTCCCATTTTTTTTTTTTTTTGCATTATTGAATTTCTTTAAAATTGTGGTAAAATATACATAACATACAGTTTATGAATTTACCCATTTTTAAGTGTCCTATTCTGTGGCATTAAGTATATTCACATAATTGTGCAACCCTCACCACCGTCCATTCACAGAAGCCTTCCAAGTGTATACCTATTGAAGTCCTTTGCAATATTAGCCCGAAATCTTCCTCTGTACAGCCTACCTACCACTGGTTCTTGTTATTGTCACTGGAGAACCCAGAAGGGCTCTTCTCCCTGACTGACATGAAGGTGAGTTGAAGGTCCTACTGATGTTCTCCTGCTTTCATCCTCTCAGACCCAAGCTAGGCAAGCCCAGCCTCTTTAGGGAAAGAACACAAGGACTTAAGCAGGTTCTATCCAGTAGCAAAGATAACAAAATTTCAGAAAACTGTTCATAGTGGATAGGACAGAGAGACAAAGGAGAAGATGTCTTGAACTTTTACAGTGGCAGATCTGGCCAACAAATTGCTGGTTTTGTTTGAATCCCAAACCTTCTCTTCCTTCTACAATCTCTGTGCCATGTATGCTCCCTTCAGCGGGGTGGGCATCACTGAAAACCAGCCCCTGGCAGCCACCATTCTATCTCTGTGATTTTCTGTATCTTGACGATACAGAAACGATACCTTGAGTCTATGTGTACTTTGTTATTGTCTCACACTTTCACCCACCAGTTTTAGCTTCCATCGATTCCTCCCTGAAGCCATTATTCTAATGGTTGCCAGATGGCAATTCTTAAATCCCATCATCCCTTCCACATTTATTAGTTGGCTTTCTACTATAGGTAAGGAATCTCCCTTCTCCTCCATTTTTTAATGAATACGGGCTCATTTTATTCAATGGGTTACAATCCTTTACTCCATGGACACTTTATCGCTGTGAGCAATTCTTTGCCAAGCGACCCCCAAGAGCGCACGCTTGGGGAACTGCGGAACCGTCTGTATTTCTTTGTCACCATTAAGCAGACTGAGAGGGCAGCCTGACTTCCCCTAATCGAGAAGATCACTTTCCTGCATGCACTAGTTTAAAGTGGAAACCCTCTCTTTTTCGTTTGTTTGTTTTCGGTGGTGGCGGGTCCAGGGATCGAACACTGAGCTCTTTCGGACAGTGCCCGCGCCGGCTCCAGGGACGGCCCCGCCCCGCGAGAACTCCATTTCCCAGAGGCCTTCGCGGACGCGTCATCAGTGCGCGCCGCTTTTTGCCTGCGAAGCCGGCTGTGGAAACCCGCGGCCGCGGCGGCAACATGGCGGATGTGCTGAGTGTCGGGGTGAACCTGGAGGCCTTCTCCCAGGCCATCAGTGCCATCCAGGCGCTGCGCTCCAGCGTGAGCCGGGTGTTCGACTGCCTGAAGGATGGCATGCGGAACAAGGAGACGCTGGAGGGCCGGGAGAAGGCCTTCGTCGCGCACTTCCAGGACAACTTGAATTCGGTCAACCGGGACCTCAAGTAGGTACCGGCTGAAGGGGTTGGGGTCAGGGACTGTCCCGCTGCGACTTGGCCCCGACCCCGCGCGAGTCTTCGCAGTCAGGGGCTGTTCTTGCTTTCCCTTGCTCCCCGTCCTGTTTCCGTCCTCCCAAGCCACGGCCTGCCCTCCCCGGGACACCTCCTCTCCGTCCCGCTTTCTCGTCGTCTCCCTTCTCTTGGCCTCCTCGTCCTGACTGTCTCCCGCCGCCTTCGACCCCCTCTTGTGGTCGTCGCATTCCTGAGGAGGAGGCGTGCTCTTCCCACGAACTTCCACTTCTCACCTGTAGGCCCTCTGTGCCCCATGATGTCCGATCACACTGTACTGATAGTCCAAACAGGACCTGATCAGCGCTGCCCCAAACCCAAGTAAGTGCACCCGATCGGATTAGCCCCAACTCCCACCCCTGAACCTGGAATGCGTCAGTTCCATCCCCACCCCACCCCAAAACAGGCTTTGATGTATCTTCCCCTCTTCCCCTACCCCCTCAAAACCACTTGATCAGCACCCTTACTCCGCTCTCACTGTCTGTTCAGTTCCCTCCCCGGTAGAGACCTAATCTCTTAACCAGTTTAATCACTTAGGCTTAACCTCCCCCCGTCCCCCTACAGTTCTTGATTTGTGGTCCTTTAGGACCAAACATTGTACATTTCCTTCTTTTTCTTACAAGTCACCTTCTTTACTTCTACTTTGTGTTGTTTTAAGAATTAAACGAG
Organism: Galeopterus variegatus; assembly: GCF_000696425.1. NCBI lineage: Eukaryota > Metazoa > Chordata > Mammalia > Dermoptera > Cynocephalidae > Galeopterus > Galeopterus variegatus. Next base: position 51,746 of record NW_007727795.1, read on the forward strand.
GAGATATTTGTGAAACACCGGGCACACAGTAGACACTACTTGATTGCCTAGGTCCTGAACTTGCCTTCCCTTCCTTAAGAGAGTCAGTCCTTCCCAGGAAGGTTAGAATTTCAGGATTTTTTGCCTTTCACTTCTCAGAACTGACTTTAGTAGGGAGAGGCATTTGGTGAGCTAGTGATCCTGTGATTTCTGGGCTGGCTCAATTTTTTTCCCCTAACTTGGTCTCCTTAGTAACCAGATGGAAAGAGGAGGTAGGATGGAGGAGGAGGTGGTGGCCAAATGGTGGGTGTCTTATTTTCCTTCCCCCCAAGTAGTTGCCACAAATCACACACTCCTCTTCACTCCCACATCCACTTGCTGTTCTCTGGCACAGCACCAAGTGCCAGTTAGTACTTTCCCTGTGTGAGGGGATGCACTGGTGGTTCTTTCCTTGCTTCCATTTCCATTGCTCTCTGGTTTGCTTCCCTTTTTAATGCTTGGGATGTTATAACCGCTCACCATATTACAAACTTTAAGAATGTTGACATTACCCCTTTGCCATCCTAGGCAAAAATCTTTGTACAGTACTGTCAACAAGAAGGTGGCTGAAGATTCCAAAGTGAATGTGGCTTGAGAAGCTGTTCCTAGAGAGTCTTTTGTTGACACTTTGGGACTGGCCCCTCAGAATGTGCTCCTGGAATGTGCTTTTGCTGTTGGCTCACTTTCCCAAGCTTCTCCAGAGTTTTCCTGCTAGACTGAAGTGTGTTTGTTTGACACAGCTCCCCCACCCTCCGTGTCTTCCCATTCCATTTGTTTGTTTTATCTCTTCTTTGTTTTGCTAAGTTTTACCATCTGTGAAGCATCTCGTACAATCTATCCCTATGTGAATGATAAATAATCATTTATTCAGGTACTTGCTGTTCTGCCAAATGTAATGATCTGGATGTGGATCTGAAAACCCTCAGTAAGAGGGAATGTTATACCACATTTCGTAATCCCAGAAAGTCTCCTCCCCTGCAGAGACTAATTTGAGTTGTTAAATCCTGATATTAGGAGTCTTATTGATTCTGGTGCCCTTACTTTTTTTTTTCTCCTTTGGAATGACAACAAGGAGTATTGTTTTAAATTAAGATTATTAGCTCCCAGTTAGGGGTTTTCTTGATTGTCCCTAATTTTTTTTACCTTTCAAAAATATTTCTTCTGGGCTGGCCCATGGCTCACTTGGGAGAGCGTGGTGCTGACAACACCAGGTCAAGGGTTAAGATCCCCTTACTGGTCATCTTTTAAAAAAAAAAAAAAAGAAAGAAAAAAGTATTTCTTCTTAAGGGACTTCTGATGGATAGTTTGAAGAGGAGGCTGTGACCACTGTGGTTGGCTTCACCCTGGATTTGAAGTGGAGTCAGGCTCATTTGCTTTATCTATTTACTTTTCAGTGAGCTGGAACGTCTGAGCAATTTGGTAGGCAAGCCATCTGAGAACCATCCTCTCCATAACAGCGGGCTGTTAAGCCTGGATCCCGTGCAGGACAAAACTCCTCTCTATAGTCAACTCCTCCAAGCATATAAGTGGTCAAACAAGGTAAGGGAGATGTCATAAATGGAGCTAATATAGGAAAAGCCAAGTTTTCTTACATTCCATAAATGCAGAAAGTGAGAGGAAGTTTTATTTTTGTTCTTGATTCAGTATGGGATTATAACGTTGGAAGTTTTAGAATTTTTTTATAAGGTATTTTGTAGTCCTTTCAAGTCTTTGAGGATTAATAATGATGCTCAGGTGCTTACATTTAAAAACAAATTCAAAGTCAGGTATGTTTAACCTGGAGACTGGGTGTAGGGAGCAGCTTTCATGAACCCCTTGAAATTATACGCAGTGTGTCGTGGTATGTGCATTTTTGTCTGGGGAAGGGTTTCTAGCTTTCATCATATTCATCAGAGTCCGTGACCCCCAGAAGGTTAAGGACTGGTGGTCTAAATGTGTAGCTACTCACATTATGTTCTTGTATTATCTTTTCCTCTGTCATTGGTAGAAGAGCATCACTAGAGTACTGTCTGTTGGATTACTCTCTAATTACTTTAGACCCCATTACTTTAGGAGGGAGATAGGTCGTAACATGCTCCATAGTACTCGATATTCGTAGTTTCCTTCAGCAGTCGGGCCCTATGACTTAGACCCTAGGACAGCTGTAAAAGGAAAACTAAACTGAAGTCTAAAAATAACAGGAACAATTAGGCTCATAAGCCTGGAAACATTGTGTTTACCATGAGTTCCTTTTGTTTGGGTGCTGTGTTGTGTCTGTGTGTGTGTTCTCTTGATAGGGCATTAGAATATACTTTAGGAACAATTTTGGAAGCTTTTCTCATTATACTTTGCTGTGTCTCTGGACATAATTGTTCTTAAAGTCATTGGTCATGAACTGCTGTGTCCCCTTTAGTTCCACATCATCTTTTTCCTCTTTTCTGTGGTTCCTTTCTCTTTAGGTCTTAGATGACAGATGAGCCTTGACAGTTTTTCTGGTGTGCATAATTTTTTCTTTGAATTTCTTTGTGGGGGTATTTTAGTATTCTTTGGTTTGAAGTGGAACGCTGGAAGCTGAGTCTGAGCTTCAGGGAAAGGTGATTTATCATAGGGTGTTAAAGAAAGAACTCAAACTTTGAATGCATACATTTAGTCTATAAGGATTTCCTCCCAAGCTCTAGGCTGCTGGTGACAGAAACCCAATTTGGCCTAGATCAAGGGGGAAAAAAAGGAGGAGTGGAGGGTACTTCACTGGTTTAAGGAACTAAAGTGTTCAGGGAGTTTCTGGTATGAGGCTGAGCTCACAAACATCAGGGTACTCAGGTAGTATGGCAGAAATCTGTCTCTCTCCTGCCTTCTCTAGGCCTGCTTTCTTTTGCTGGCCTAATGCTCTCCAAGTGCTGGAAAAGATGGGCTAACAGTTGTTGGTTGGCATAGTCCTTATGCCTGGTGATCTCCTGGTGTCCATGTCAGACCCTGAAAAGGGATTCTGGCCCTGCTTGGTAGATGCTCTCTGAAACAGTTCATTGATTCCGTGGATGGGATTCTCAACTCAAATCACCTGAAGCACAGGAAGAGCAGCTCCTTGGAGTTGGAGATAGGCAGTTCCCTAAAGAAGGGGATGCAGGGCAGACAAAAAGTTTACAGATGTCTATTGCAGTTGCTAAGGTCAGACATGGGACTGTTCCAACCCTACACAGACAGCACTGCTCTCTCAGACTGTCCTGTGTAAGCTTTCGTGTTTTCCCAGGGGCACTCTTGACCATTTAAACATGAGTTTACTTGGTGATTGGATGGAATATGATCAGTAGGTGCATGGTGTGACTTATTTCTGGTTGGACTCCTAGAAAGTCTTGCTTTTTTGGTGTTTGGACAAGGAAGCCATGTTGTTGTATTCCATGGACTTATCAGTGGTGGGAAGATTTAGGCTGATCTCAAAACCACGAGCGACTGGGACTGTCAGTGGAAGTGACTGGTCTTACATTGAAGTGATGACACTTAACTTTTGAATGAAGGTAGTTTAATTATTCACTGAATTTAATTGTTCATCTATTAGAGTAGAAGTCCCTGCTCCTTTCCCCCATCATTGCCTCAAGGTGGGAAAGAGGCTATATTAAGGAAAATAAATATTAACATATATGTAACTTCCTGCCCTGGAGATGCTATAGGTTAAAAATATATGCAGAGATTTATCACATATCCTAAATCCCATATGCAGTGTCAGGAGATGTAGGTTGTAGGCATGTTAATGTCCTGGTGAGGTTAAGCTCCTATAAAGGAACTGTGTTCTTTCACCAGCTCCCCAGTGCCAGCAGCAAAAGAGAAAGGTTAAGAGATTCAACCCCTTACTTTAGAGCCGAGCAAACAAGGGCCAGTGAACCAAAATGTTCATGGCTCCCAGCTTGACTAGAATTTGGGTTTCCTGACTTAGTTCAGTGTTCTTTCCTCCACAACTTGATGCTTTAGTCCAGTTTTGCTTAAGGTTTTCAACTATGGAAAACATTTTCCCCCTTTTACCTACATCTTAGAAATAATTCATGTTCTATTTTATTTATGAATCTCTATGCATTTTCCTAATTTTTCATGGTTTATCAAAGGATGGAGATGGCAAATGCATGATCCATGGGTCCTCAAACTATTGCTCTTTCCAGGACAGACCTCACTGATCAGCTGCGGCATTCTTTCCTGCTGAGGCTGTCTGTGTGTTGCCTTAGAATCCTCTCAGCTCTCTGTGGATAATGTCCTATGTGACTACTGCTTATTTATATCGTACCTTACTCTAGAAAGGATTTAAGGTAGATTATAAGAATATATAAGACCCTGAAGGGAAAGAGGAAAACAAGGATAAGGATGCCTACTTACATGTCTTCAATAAACTCAAGAAGTAGCCTCAGAAAATAAGAGCCAGTATTCTAATTTCCAGCTGGGGACATGGAAGAAGCAAACAATTAATTATATATGTTTATCTTGCCTCCTACAAATGAAAAGAGCTTTTTAATTGCTAAAGCTTTCATCATTGCCATTTTACCCTCAAAGAGTTTAAATCAGTAAGTGCATTAATATGTTAAGTGAAGTTTGGGATAACTTGCCAATGTCAGCTTTACGTGCTGTTGGCTAAGAATTGAAGGGTTAGTATGGGAAAGGCTTTGATACCACCTATTATGAGATGAACTTTCTGTTTTATGTGCTATTGGCCATAGAAAAGTCTCGTTCATGCCTAATGACTAATTATTTTCTTTAGGGGATTTTGTAATTTTTGTAAAGTCAGTTGGAATATTAATTACATGGTAGTTGGCATAATTGTTAGAATAACACATTTAAAAATTAATCTAATCTAATGAAATGATGTCAAATTGCTGCGAGCAGCACTTTTCCTGTGCTGAATTGGAGGAAGAATTAGCTTTTAACTATTATGCACCTACAGATAATTGTTCTGTAGAAGGATGACAAGTTCTCTTGACTAGGGCAAAAAATAATTGGCATCAATGCTGTCCTTGCTATAAAATAGTCAATGTAGACTTTATGTCGCATACTATGTTTAGATATGCTGAAAATTAGACTGAACTTATTCCGAAGGGCCCTTTTGGAAGGATCCCAGCATCCTGTCACTATGCTTTTATTTCCGGCTTTGACTTTTTTCAGTGGTTTATTGCAGAAGGTTACTTGTATATTTGCCTGGAAATACAGACTAAGACTTCAGCCTTTCCCTGGTGATATTTGAAGCAGCAAAGACCCCAGAAGTGTCACTGTCTGCTGGGTTGGGAAATGGGCGCAGAGCAAGGTGTTGCTGCTGCCTTTTATTTATGTTTTTAACATGCTTAATTTTTTTTAAAGAAAGAGCAACTTTCTATTCCAAGAATATTCAGTTGGAAGACATTTCTTTCATTCTACCCTCCTGAACCGTTCTCATCAGAATCTAGTTACTTAATGGCTTTAAGTTACTGTATCATTTATCTCTTACATCCACCATTTATCTCTTAGATTCACCTTCTTCCTGTTTATGCATCGTGGAGCTCACAGGGCTGGAATTATTTTACATTGCAGCACTGAGTCTTTCCTTTAGGGACCCTGTCCTCTATTTTTTTTTGGTGGGTGTCTGGTACGGGGATCTGAACTCTCGACCTTGGTGTTGTCAACACTGCGCTCTAACCAACTGAGCTAACGGGCCAGCCTTTTTTTTCTTCATTTTTAATAAAGAGACTTTATTCTTTTTTTATTTTTATTTTTTTGAGGCTGTCCGGTATGGGGATCTGAACGCTTGACCTTGGTGTTATCAACGCCATGCTGTAACGAACTGAGCTAACCAGCCAGTCCAACCCTGTGCTTTTTTAAGGATAAATCATAAGCTCAGAGGAGAGGTGCCATGTCCATCTTGTTCCTTGGTGGGAGTCCCCAGCACCTAGCAAGGCACTTGGTACACAGTAAGCATTCAATTAAAATTCACTGAATGAAAGGATAAATAAAAGCTTTTTCTATTGAATTTTTAATTACAACCCCTTTTGTGGTTTGCTTGCTTGTATTGTCGATGAAGTGTGATAAGGGTATTTCCATTTTCAGCTGTTACAGAGAAATCTAGTTGTGCTACGGGTAGATGAAAGAGATCTTGTGATGGAGGCCAGGGCTGGATTCCAGAAGGGTAATTTGGAAGGACAGGGTGAGGTCAATTGGTGAACTGATGATAAGCTCTTTGAGGGCTGGGGTTAGCAGTTTTATTTATGTTGTTTATCACCCAGTATACCCTTCTAAGTGAGCCGAGTTGACAACCAGTGCTTAGGAAGGGGTGAGACTTGGTAGAAGTCTTCTGGAGTTGACTGAGTCAGGTTAATTTGAGCTACTGCACCCGAGGTCACGTGTTCTGTCGCAGCTGTAGTTTTGGCGGCAATGTGAAAATTGGGAAGAAGAGAGTCGACTCCACCAGCCTCTTAGGGATTATCCCACTTGGAGAATTATCAATAACTAATTTCTCTTCCTGCTGTTTTCCTTACCACCAGGCTCATCCCCAACTCATTCTTTTCTCTGTATAGCTGATACATGTTTAGGGAATACAGATTCATTCAGAGTGTAATAGGAAAGAAAATCACTTAAATACCCTCCAAAGCTTAATCATCATGGCTTTAGGATCAGGCACTGATCTGGATTGTTCTTCTTACTAGGGAGGGCACTAGGTACAGGTGTTCTTTCACCTAAATTGAATCTCCATGGCACCCAATCACTCAAAATGAACTTGCTAGCGTAGGGAGTTTGACTATGTATAGACTGCCCTGCGTAGCCTCGAATCCTCCTACTCCCTCCCCACTTCTAAATCCTGGTGCCGTGGGAGCCATTATGAAAAGAACAAAGAGTAACACAGCCAAACAACAACTTAGGGAGGGCACTAGGTACAGGTGTTCTTTCACCTAAATTGAATCTCCATGGCACCCAATCACTCAAAATGAACTTGCTAGCATAGGGAGTTTGACTATGTATAGACTGCCCTGCGTAGCCTCGAATCCTCCTACTCCCTCCCCACTTCCAAATCCTGGTGCCGTGGGAGCCATTATGAAAAGAACAAAGAGTAACACAGCCAAACAACAACAACAACAAAACAATGAAATAAAACCAGCCTACTAGATTTCCAGATACTGTAGGATTCAGAAGTAAAGGAAAGTATAACCAGAAATGTCAGGAATAGTCTGATTGTCTGAGTTCTGATCCAGCTCTGCACTTTTTCTGTGCCTTGAATAAGTGAAAAAGTTCTTTTTGAGCATCAGTTCCCTCATTTGTGAAATGGGGATAATGCTAGTATTCATATCATAGGGTTGTAGTGAAGATTGAGTGAGACAACACATGTAAAATGCCTTAGGATAATTCACACATAGTAAGTGCTAAATAAATGGTAGTTATACTTCCCAGCATAGTCATAGTGCACGTTTGTGTAGTCATTTATGGAGTGGCAGTATTGCCCAGTGGTTAAGTGTACGGGCTCCACAGCTAGACCACCTTGGTTCATATCTCAGCTCTGCTACCTAATAGCTGTGAGGCTAATCTCTCTGTGCCTCAATTTTCCACTCTCTAAAACAGGGATGATAATTGTACCTGCCTCAGAAAGCTATCATGAGGACTAAAGGAGGTAATGCAAGTGAAGCACTTACCCAGCCCCGAGTAAGTATGTGCTCTCTAGGGGCTGCTATTGTTATCTCAAAAAACAGTCATGAGGACAGACTCCAGGGCAGTGCCGGCCTATTTTCCAGTGACTTCCTCTCCATCACCAGCCTCCCACACTTGACTTTAATATGTTCTCCTGAAGTTCTTCAAATGAGAGATTCCTTTAGGTACTCAGCACCTTTCCCTCCAGGAAGGCTAAGCATGGATATCAATGACTCACACGTGTGTGTGTGTGTGTGTGTGTGTGTGTGTGTGTTTGTGTGTGTGCGTGTGCGTGTGTTTCCTCATAAAACCTGGGCGCGTGTGTGTGTGTGTGTGTGTGTGTGTGTGTGTTTCCTCATAAAACCTGGGCGTGTGTGTGTGTGTGTTTCCTCATAAAACCTGGGCGTGTGTGTGTGTGTGTTTCCTCATAAAACCTGGGCGTGTGTGTGTGTGTGTTTCCTCATAAAACCTGGGCATGGAGGTGAGGGATTGGGAGTTTGGTGAGTGATATGGGAATTGAGGGGCAATAGAGGCAGGTGATGGTCCTGGGACAAAGCCACAGGAGCAGTGAGGACTGCTCAGGAGGGGAGGAAGGGCGCACCCACCCAGGGCGCACCACGTGCCCACACCGAGGAGGTTTTTTCTCACTGTGGCACTCAGTAAGCCCTTCCTCCCAGAGCTTGGAACTCAGGTCGGTTTTGTTGTCCTCTTGCCTGGTGGGAAAAATTTTGTGGATCAGTATGGGATTTTTAGCATCGTTTCTTTAGGAAAATGCTTGAACACAAAGACCAATTTAAAAATAAATGTTTGGATGATATCCACTTTGTAAATTGGGCGCTTGTTACCAGCAGGGGTCTGGGCTCAGACTCTCTTGGGTTTGAATCCCCACCCGCCTCTTACAAACTTTATGATTTGGGGCGAGTTACATAACCTGTGTGTCCCTCAGCCTCCTCATCAGTCAGGTGTGGATGATGGCAGCTTCTGCTTTCCGGGGTTGTTGTGAGGATTGATGTCATGAGGATAAGTTAATGAATTTAATACATCTGAGCTACCTAGAATAGCGCTGAACGTGCATTGAGCATGCAGGAAGAGTAGCTTTCTTCTTATTCATTTTAATATTAACGGTGAAGCTCTCTTCAGGTCGTGTGTGGTTGGAGAACACTGGACAATGCATTCTAGAGAGCAGTATTTAGTCTTGGCTATTCACTGTCTAGCTGTGTGACCTTTTGCCAGAGACTTTACTCCTCTGGGTTCTAGTTTCCTCATTGGTAGAATAAGGGGTCTGACTGGTGACCTCACAAGTCCCTTTCAGCTCTCACTTAGAATGCTTTGGTGGAGTCATGGACGCGTCCCGTGGTTGTGAAAAGGAAAGCATCATCTGAGGAGTGGTGAGTATTTCCACCTCCTCTGCCTTGCCGGTATGGTTTCTTAAGTACACAGAGCTGAGGTGTGTGCGTCAGAACATCTCAGGATATCCCAGAGCAGAGCAGCAGCCCTTGAGGACTTTAGCGGAAAATTACCTTGCAAAGGTTCTCCAGACAGCATTAGTCTCTTGTAACCTCTTGTAAATGTTAATGAAAATCAAGTGATGCCCATATAATTCTAATCATCTTCTATGCCAAGGCTCTGGCCCAACTCCACATCTTTATATTCTACTTATGAGTTGTAGTTTCTGAAGATTTTCACCTTATTGTTGCCTGGAATCAGGTTGGTGACTCTCTGATCCTTTCTCTGTAAACGAGCATGGGAACTGTCTTTCGAAGTTTCAGGGGCCTGTCCCAGGGAGGCTGCAGGGGCCACTGAACACACGTCAGGCCTGCCCTGCAGGAGGCACTGTCTGTGGGGACTCACCTGGATTGTCTCATCGCCTCTCTTCTCTTAGCCTTTTTTGGACTGCTTAGGTTTTGTGTGGTTTGTCCAGAGCCTTCTGTAGACTGTAACCAGAACCTAAAAAGGATGTTTTCTCTTCTCTTCCAGGAGCGTTAAGTAGAAAGGAGATTGTCCCCTATCGTTTTTCTTCATGCTAAGGTGTGCTTGGTGGGGGGATGTGTATCATCGCACTTTGGGAAAGAACTTGTGACTCCTCCTGCTTTCCCCTCTCCTCTCCTCCTTGGTGGTGTGGGCCGGGGAAAGAGCTGCTGGGTTATTAGTGCCTCTCTCTCGTTGCATTGCCTTGTCCTGCCGTCTCATTTGTTCTGCAGCTTTACATACATGATGACACCTCACTTGTCGCCAGCCTAGATCTTTCCACTGAGAGCCAGACCCATGTATCAAAGTGCCCACTAGACATCTGTGCTTGGAGACTCACAGGCCTCTCAGGCAGAAGCAGTCCAGAACTGCAGTTCTGATCCCACAAGACCTGCTCCTCGTCAGGGGTGCTTATCCAGCCATGTGCCCAGGCCTGTCCCTCACCCCTGCTGACTGGGATCTGTTGATTGTAGCCTTCACAGCCTCTCAACTCTGTCCTCTCCATCTTGACTGCCACTGCCTGAGTCCAGGTCCCCATTATTGCTTGGGATGATGCTACAGCCTCCCCACTGGTTTCTGGCCTCCCCTTTCTAATCGATCTTCTACTCTGCAGCTCTCTTTAGGAAGTAGAGATCTGATTTTGTCTCTTTGGTGATTTCCTCTACCTCCGTTAGGATTAATTCCAGCTTCCCAGCTGGCATTTGGAAGCATTCTAGTAATACTCCTCAGGAACCTGAGTCTGGGAGCAGCCAGACCTTTGGCCAGATCACCTAATCTCAGTTTCCTCATCTGTAAAATGGCACGAATAGTCTTGCCTCTTGTAGTGGTGAGGATGACATGAACACTGCACATGAGCATTTGGCACAGAGTGCATCCCCGCATGTCACCTGTTTACTGTCCACAGTCCCAATGTGGGCCTTTTGTGGTCTGGCACCAGCTTGCTGCTGTAATTCCCACCTTTCCTCCCTTCCTTCCTGGGGGACAAAAAAAACTAAATCTTTTTATTATGGAAAATTTCAAATATACACAAAAGTAAGAGAATTGTGTAATGAACCTCTGAATACCTGGCTTTAAGAACATTTTGCCAATCTCGTTTCATTTGTTTCCCCATCTCAGCCTCCTCTTGCTTGCTCTTTCAGTGGGAGGGTGAGGACTGGAGTATTTTTATTTTTTTTGTCTTTTTCCGTGTCCGGCAACGGATCGCAACCCTCAGTGTTGCCCCCGTACCGGGCCAGGGACCGGCAATGGGATTGCAACCCTCGGTGTTGCTCCCGCACCTCGCTCAGCCAGTGAGCGGGAACTGGTCTGTATGTGGGATCCGAACCCTCGGGCGGGAGCGCCGCCGCGCTTCCCAAGCGGCGCACTTATCCAGTGCGCCACCGGGCTGGCCCAGGACTGGAGTATTTTAAAGTGAATCCCAGATGTCACATCATTTGGATGTTAATACTTTAGTGTTCAGCTTCCTGTCTTCCCACCTGCCCTGCTACTCTTTTTGCCAGTTCTAGTCTACACTTTTAACTGCAGTGTCCCCAGGGCCATAGTCTTTTTGTCTCAGGGCCTTTGCACATGCTCTTCTTCCTTCTCCATTCTTTCTTTGGAAAACTCTTAGTCATTTAGGTCTCAGCTTAGTTGTTGCCTCCTGTGGGAAGCTTTCTTGAGATGTACCCAAATTAGGTGTCCCCTGTGTTTACCCCTGTTGTTGCTTTTATCCCATTCTTCCTGTTCACTTGTCTGTTTCCTCCACAAGATTAAGCCATGCCCTGTATTAGATAACTTGCCCAAAGTCTCGGACCTAACACCTTAGGGCCTCATTTGACTGGACTATAAAATGGGCATAATACTGATCTCACAGGATTGTTCTGAGTGTCTCATTAGAAAATGTATGTGAAGTTTCTAGTGCAGGGTAGGATGCATAGTGGCATTTAATAAATATTTATTATTGCTATTGGTCATTCCTAAGTGTGCAATGAAACAGTATTTGAATGGAGTTAAATTGAAGCCTCTATATCTCTTCTCTTTTCTTTTTAGATTGTGTTTTTTCCTTATTGAATCTGCATCTGTTTGCTTCACCTTGACTTTTTGCAGACATTTGCTGTGATGGTTGTTAGGTACAGGAGGACTGAAAGGGAGGAGGTGTGGAAGTGAGTGCCACGTGGTTCCTGAATTCCCTGACCACCATGCCCTAATCTTGGGGCTCCTCTGTGGGGGGGTCAGGATTTCTGCCCTGCATGAGGGAGAAGCTGGAGCATCTTTTGCCTGCTGCTCACTGCACTGTTCTTTGGCTTCTGGAACTTGCCCTCTGCATTCTCCTGTGTTGTGGGCGTTCTCTTGCTGCAGTCACTTGTTTGTTTCGGGAGGCACCAGCTCAGCACAGTGTCTTGGGCTTGACAAAGCTTCTGGGGGTGAGGCGGGTCCCTGGGCCTGGCAAAGTCCCTTGAGCTTGGTAAAGCCCCTTTGCTGGGGCTGGTCCCTGGGCCAGGGCCTTGGCTCAGCTTCTGCTTTTGTTTGCTGCCTTGACAAAGTGAATGGAACTCCCTGAGACCCTCACTTCAACCCTGGGATGAAGGGCGAGTTTCTTATCGAGTAGATTCTGCAGTCCAGTACCTTTTGTTGTCCCCTCCTTGTGGCATTGCCACACTTGTTTCAACCCTGTGAACTGGAGGCTCTTTCTGAAATCTCCTCCAACATCCTTCATGGCTGCTCTGCTAGACGTGTCCTGGTTCAGCTGTAACAAACCTGGAGCGGGTAACAGAGTCCTGCTACTCACTGTCCCTCTGCCTGGAATGCCTGGCGTCTTCTTGAGCACGTTCTCTCCCGCTTCCTCCTCCAGCCCAAATAAAGTGTTTCTTCAAGCAGAGCTGATCTTGTCTTTTTTTGCCCCCTAGCCTCTGGGCAGCTGCATTGACCCACTGTACTGTGGCTGCATGCTTTCCAGGTCTGTCCCCACTTCTCCAGGGTTGGGACTATAGAGTCATCTTTGAATACCTAGCATCTGGTACATAGTAGGCACTTAATAATTGAGCACCACTCTCGCCATATTTCCAAACAAACTCTAGGGACTGTACCTCCTTCGACTATGTATTAAATCTTAAGAAGACCTCAGCAATCAGTTAAGTTATTGCTTGACTGATAGGGTGACTTGTCCAAGGCCATGCTGCTAGCCCTTTCAGTGGAACCTGCATTATTTGGCAGCTGTACAAGGAAATGTCAACTGGATGTCCAGAAATGCAGAGGAAAGGAGAGAGCGCTTTTTCCTGCTGTTCAGGCCCATTAAGATACTGCCTTTTCCCCTGTCAGTGAAGCAAGAGCAGTGACCCATCCACATGACATATCAAAGGGACTCATCAGGGACCCCTGTGATCCACTGACAGCAGTGTGGGGCCTAGCCCAGGCCTGGACCTGACTCGGGAATTGCATTGACCTTTATGAGCAAAGCAGCTGCAGGTCTCACAGATTCTGGAGAGGCAGGCACCCTTGTTTGCTTTAAGCTCTGGATATGATAAATTGGGATTGTAGCAACTAACTGGTATCTTTGCTGTGCCTCTCATGAAAGAGAAAGGGACTGTCCAGAAGCCCCTTACTGGCATGGGAAGGGGCACCAAAGAATGGCTGTGTCAAGATAGGTGCCACCCCCTGCTTTTTTTTCTTTTAAACAAGAATTGTGCTTTGTCTTCCATTATGTTTATGAGCTGCCCTCTTTTCTTTTCCCTATTTGTGTGTGTCTCTGTGTTTTAGGATTGGAGAGTTATGTTGTACTGTTTGTTATTTTCAGTCAATAGGCTTCTCTGCTTATTGATCACTTGTCAATAGTCACCATCACTAAGCATTCTGGGCTTGGCTCTCTCCTGATGCTGCTATACGTGTTAGATTTTGAAGGGTGAGAGTCTGCAGATCTTGAGTGTCTCCATGCATTCATATGTGAGAAAATGGTTGCACTTGAAATAAGATGCTCAATCTTAATCATTTCCAAATTGTGTTTTGAGGTAGTATGCTTTTTTGGTGGCTGGATGGTATGGGGATCCAAACCCCGGACCTTGATGTTACAAGACTATGCTCTAACCAACTGAGCTAACTGGTCAGCCTGAGTAGTATGCTTTGTCCTAGGAAATATTCAATCCACCCATTTGGTACGTATTCATTGGGCACCTACTATGTTCCAGGTATTGTTCCAGACAGTTTCCACTTTGCTGGAACTTAGGCTACATTTAATTGTCTAACTTGATCAGACGAGTAAAGTGCCCAGAGCACCCGGTTTTAGCAATAATTCCTGGCTCTATGCTGGTCTTCCTCCCCCCCCCCCTTTAGCCAGGGGCCTTAAATGCCTCAGCTTACCAGTCCTTACTATCAGAAAGGAACATAACTCAAAGAGTGCTGGGTGACTTAACTGGAGTACGTAATTTATCTAGAATAGTGTCTGAATGTAGAGAAAATTTTGTCCTGCTGTCCTGGTATCTTAAATATCATACCATTTTTATAGCTTGGTGCATTTTAGTTCTGTCACATGGTTAATGCAAATGCAAATTTATTTGCCCTTGGCATGTCATCAGTTTGCCTTTATCCTGTTCCAGGCTAACACTGTGCTTGTTTCAAGGTTTCTTCATTGATTTTAAGAGAACACTAAATATATATCCTATATATGAGTCCAGAGCAAAAAAACAATCACTTGATCAGCTTTAGGTTACTGTCAACTTCAGACCTGAACCACTTGGTCTGTTTCAGTCATAAGGGAACTTTCCACGTGTTTTTTGCAATCCGTGGATCCCTGAAAGACAACTTTGCCCATGTGTGAGATTGGCCTTGGTACTGACTTCAGTACCGCACCCCAGGGGTAAGCTGGGGTTCTGGATGCTATGACCACCCACCTGTCTCTTTATCCAAACATCATGTGATTTATCTATTTTGCCATTTAAAATCATGCTTTATAATTCACTTTCTTTCCCAGACCAGAATTGAACACATTGATTCAAAATACTACATCATCCATGGTGTTTGTGATGAGAATTAGAATAACCCGGGTTTCAAGATAGACTGAATTCTTGACTTCTTAGTGAGCAGAAAATGATTAAGTGACCATTGAAGAGATTTGTTTAGTGATGAGGTGGAAGAGTATTCTCCTCTTTAAATCACTGCAATAGTTTCTGTATGCTACGGTTCCTCTCCAAGATTCACCCTTTTCCCCTGCCAAATGGGTTTGAAGACACTTCTTTTTCCTGGTGGGGAATGCACCTGGCACTGGGCCAGCACATAGTTGGCACTCGGTAGGTCTCAGTTTTCCTTTCATCACCCCAAGCTCCCATTTACTCATTTTTCCATTTACTTCTCATTTTTCTCATTTACTGTGCCCTCCGCCCCAAACACTTAACTCAAGCCAGTGGAGACATTCCTGCTTAACTAGATTACCTTTAAGCTTGGTTTGAGTAGCAAAAATGCCTGCTCTAAATGCCTTTAAAATATTTTTTAAAAGCCAGCAGAGGATTATGGAGGCCAGCACTCCCCTATCCCTTGTTTTTCACAGTCTGAAACAGAGCTGTTCGTGTTCATTTTAATTGCTTGGATGAGCTCAAACATTGAGATTTTAATGCATTTTCACAGTAGCTCAGACAGTGTAACCACATTATCCTGCTGGCAGTTCATTGGAATCCTCAGCCAAAACATTGTACTTGGGGACCTTAGCTTATGAATCTGGAGTGTGGAAATTTTCTAGCAAGATGTCTTGTGGGGAATGTTGCTTTTCCTGATGAGACTTCCTGTGAATAGTGAAGTGTTTTCCTTCTCGATCACATAGTGATGGGCATATATCGCTTTCAAGGAAGGTTTACAAAGCTCCTGGTTAGGAGAGGGTGTCTCTGGGGGAGTTGCTTTAGTCTTATGAGTCACAAAATGTAAATGGCCTCATAAGCTTCCCATAAGCCTCCCATTTGCTGCAGTCCTAAAGAAACATTGACACTATCTGTAGCCTGGTGTGGTCTGGAGGGCAGTTCCCGTGACTGCACCTCCTGTCTTCTACTCTCGCTTTCAGATAATAGGAATAAGTGTTTGGTGCTAAATGAATGAGGAAATACTCCCACCCTACTTCAGGCCATCTTCTAGCACCAGGACATTTGCAACGGCTCCTAACTAGCCTCCTTGCCTTACTATCTCTGGTCTTTTCCCCACACAGCATCAGAGTGACCTTTAAAAATGCAATTTTGGTTATGTAACTCTCCAGCTTAAAATGTGTTGATGACTTCCTTTTGCTCAGGATTAAGACAAACTCATAATGTAGCTTGTAATGTTCTGGGTCTGGCTCCTTTAGTGCCCTGGCCCTGGCACCTGGTCAGCTGGAGGCTGCATGGATGACCTGCCACCCAAGCTGTTGTCCTGCTTAAGTGGGACCCACCCCGCTTTTTGCTTGGCTAATGTTTTCTCACTTTTCCACATTTGTTTATAGTCACATTCTTGGGAGAGTCTTTCCTAACTCCCCAAGTCAAGGTGAGGTTCCCCTTCTGTGTACATCTGCAGACCACCTTCCCACGTATTGCCTCCAGCATGGCCTGATTTACATTGGACTGTAAGTGCTGGTTGCCTGGACAGGGGACAGGGGCCATATGGGCCTGTTCACCATTGTATTTCCAATGCAAGACCCGTCAGAAGAAAGCACACCAGCAAAACACTTTCAGTTAAATTAGTAGCTTAGCTCTCTTTGAAGTCAATATTATAACTTTAATTCAACATGTTTTTGAGAGGAGGAGATAGGGAGCATAGGTAGGATCCCAGGCTCCACTTCTCTGTAGGTTGGGTAAGGAGTTGACTCTTAACCACTGTGTTTCCTGAGCACACAGCTGCTGAGATGTCTTCATCTGGTTTATGTATTCCACTCAGGGCTTGGCTTGCTGAAGGATAATGCATATTAAGCTTTTTTTTTTTTTAAACTAGTTTGGGGATACCAACAGAAGGCAAATTATCTTGATTATTTTGGGGTGGTTATGAAAACGGCAAAGAAAAGATAGAGTGAAAGTCATAGAAACACCTTGTATTTATTTTAGCACTTCACAGTTTTGTTTTCTTTTTCCTTTTTCACTCTACCATTTCTAAAGCATGGACACGCCCATCATCTCATCAAGCCGTGGGTTGTGGGCCTGGGTGCCTGGGTTCTAGCCCTGCTTCCCGTTACCAGCTGGTGACCTTGGGCAAAACTCACTCCTGTTTCCTGATCTGAAAAATGAGGGTGATGATACTTGTGAAGATCAAAAGCTTAGAGTATGTAATGGTCTCGGAGGAGTGACTGGTCCATGTTACCTATTATGATCATCCTCAATTCTGTAATTGCCCTGAGGGTTAGATGTTCTTAGCCTCAATTTACTGAGGAGGGAATCTGAATTCCTAAAAGTTAGGTGACATACCCCAGATCACCAGGTTGTAAATGGCTAGAGCATCTGACTCCAGATCCTTCTATTCTCTATTCTGCCTTTGCTGTGTCAACAGCAGAGCTCTGCAATGGCTCTCTATGAGGGTGATGATACTTGTGAAGATCAAAAGCTTAGAGTATGTAATGGTCTCGGAGGAGTGACTGGTCCATGTTAGCTATTATGATCATCCTCAATTCTGTAATTGCCCTGAGGGTTAGATGTTCTTAGCCTCAATTTACTGAGGAGGGAATCTGAATTCCTAAAAGTTAGGTGACATACCCCAGATCACCAGGTTGTAAATGGCTAGAGCATCTGACTCCAGATCCTTCTATTCTCTATTCTGCCTTTGCTGTGTCAACAGCAGAGCTCTGCAATGGCTCTCTGAAG
The DNA here is from genome assembly GCF_000696425.1 of Galeopterus variegatus. NCBI lineage: Eukaryota > Metazoa > Chordata > Mammalia > Dermoptera > Cynocephalidae > Galeopterus > Galeopterus variegatus. The sequence goes on from NW_007727795.1 coordinate 69,109, forward strand.
GACATAGTGGTGTCTTTATAATGATGGTTTTTTTTAGAAAATGGCTCTTCTTTTAGGTAAAACCTCAAAATGTTCACTTAACTTTATATGTATGATTCCTGAACATTTATATAAATCACGAAGATCTTTTTATTCTTTTTTTTTTTTTTCCTTTTTGTCTTTTTTCGTGACCGGCAGTGGATCGCAACCCTCAGTGTCGCACCCGTACCGGACCAGGACCGGCAACGGGATCGCAACCCTCGGTGTTGCGCCCGCACCTCGCTCAGCCAGTGAGCGGCCGGTCTGTATGTGGGATCTGAACCCTCGGCGGGAGCGCCACCGCGCTCCCAAGTGGCGCACTGTAGCAGTGCGCCACCGGGCCGGCCCAGATCTTTTTATTCTTATTTTAAATATATAAATGGGCTGATTTTATGAGATTCTGGCAAAGGAGAATCTCTTATGTGAATTGTAATTCCCTAATGTATCTGTGTGGTCATGTCATGTTTTCAGGTGTTTTTTTGGTTTGTTTTTTCACTTTGAGTTGCTATGGCATAATTTAGCTCCCTAAACCTTCAGGATCATGGAAATGATCTGTAGTCTTGGTTATCACAGTGGTACTCATCCATCCCTGTGGCTTCTGCTAGCATGTGGCAGAGATGTCATAGAAGTAATTTAAGCATTAGATTGGAGTTCTTAATTTGGGATCTATGGTTAGGCTTCTGTTGGGCCCATGAATATATGTAGATGTTTTTCCAGAAAAATAATTCCTATCTTTCATCGAGGTTCTTTCAGGGGTCTGTGACTCTAACAAGTTTAAGAACCACCGCCATGGAGGAAGAAGTACTGTTTATTTTTGTTTTGTTATTTTAATTTGTAAACAAAGCATTTTATTAATAAAGTGTTTTCTCCCTTCTTAAAATACAACAAATTTTGTGGTGATTAACAAGTTATACTCTATAAAAGTTTGTTATAGAATATTCAAGCTAAAACAATATAGTTTAAAAGCATGCCAAATCAAGTTCATTTGCAAACAATCTACTACCAGCACAAGTATGAAAAGAAAAATCTTACAACCAAACCCAAAGGTCTAGAAGTATTGTTATTTTTATACTACAGCATCATCTCCGATTCTAACTGTGCTGGGCTGGGCAGACCCTCCCATAACTATCCCTAGAGGCCCAAGAGACAGGGCCTGCAGGAGTGTGTTGGGAGTAAGGCACTGTCAGTCTTTTTAGCTCTACCTTACTTTCTGATTGGAGAGCTTATTTCCAAAATCAAGGTTTAGCCTTCATCCCTCAAGGCTTCACCTGTGCCCCTTTGAGCACCCCCCCCCCCTTTTACTTTTCTAAAGTGTCCTCTAGTGTTGCAGAAATGGTTATAGATGTGGAAATGGTCTTGTCTCAGTCCGTAAGTTGATGAAGGGTGACTATATCATCAAGAGCAACTTGTGGTGTGACAGGAGACAGAAAGATGAAACTTGTTGAAGTTGAGCAACGTAGTGTGGTTGGTGGAGAGTATATAAAGACTCTGCAGAAGTTTGGAAAGGCTGGCACTGTAATGAAGTTTCAATAGGAATGTGACCATTGAGTGGGATTGTGCAGTGGTCCCAGTCAGAGGGCAGTGACATTGACTGTTCTCATGTGCACATTCTCCCGACGATGAGAAAGACAGACCTTTATGAGCTAGTCTACATTAAATTTGCTTTATGATAGTCCTGTCTATATTTTTAAAATGGGTGTAGGTGGAACTGGCAGCCACAAAGATCAAGATTGTGTTCTACAGCTTTTTGTGTCACGTCTTATTTGTTCTTTTGGCCCAGCTCCTTCCAGCTGCGTCTACCTGCCAGTGGTGATGTGTTTGCATTTCAACAAGATTGTGTGTCACTGCCACGTCACCTCATAGCAGGGACCTGCTTACTCATTCTCACACGAATCTCTATATGTATGTTCATCATATCAATTTCTGATAATTGTTTATGATAAACAATGTTTATGATAATTATTCTTTTACAAAAGAAATGGAAACTAAATTTTTGTTAATTTGTTCATGTTTTTTCTTCCTTGAATCAAAGTCCCCCTCCTCCTTCTCTCCCCTCCCCAGGCAGCAATAGGTAACTAGATTGAATTCAGGCTCTGCGGTTTATTTACTGTAACTTGGTGGCCCTGAGATGCAGCCTTGGAGAGGTTGACAGGTTGGCCTTAAGAGAAGCTAGGCACTGGAGCTTGCCAGCACAATTTGTACTTTGGGCATGTCCCTTGGCCTCTCATGAGTCTGAGTTTCTACATCTTTAAGTAGGGAGAATAAACGTTCTTACCTTCTAGGGTTTTTGCAAGGATTCAGTGAGCTAATAAAAAACCGGTAAAAGACTTAAGCCCAGGGCTCGATAAATATTAGTTAGCTCTTAGGAGTATGTAAATGAAATATATTAGTGAGCATTGGTTCTAACTATATTGACAACCCGAGCTGTTGTTCCTGCTAGTATCACCAAGTGAGGACATTGGGTGAGAGAAGTCGTGCATCCCAGTGACACATCTCAGCAGACAGGGATCTGAAGCTGTGTTTGGGCAAGGCACACTAATGGCTGCCTTCCCGAGGATTTATTTCCAGCCATGATGTACAAATGGCTGTGGGCGTTCGGCTGTAATGGATCTTGTGTTTAAGGCTTTCGCTGTTACGGTTCAGCAGAGCCCTCCCTTGGCCCGCCCCTCAGATGGCCGCCCCTGGCTCAGGAGTGGGACTGCATCTTTTCAGCTCCGTCACCTGCCAACTCTGATTTGGTGGCCGTGAGATGCAGCCTTGGAGCAGTTGGCAGGTTGGCCTTAGGAGAAGCCAGGCACTGGAGCTTGCCAGCACAATTTGTACTTTGATTAATTTATTTAATCTAACTATCTTGTTTCAACCTGTGAGGATAATTATGCACAAATTACTGTTTAAACTTGAAGCTTGTCTCCCTCTCGCAAAACCCCACGCTGGTCTGCAGCTCTTCACCGAAGCCTTTTGGGGGGTGCTGTGTTTCCTGTTGCCCTCCCTGCGGCACCAGACTCTCCAAAATGACTGGTCCAGCTCGTGTTAGAAAGCTTTCAGGAAAGGAAAAGCACTTGTTTGGATTCTGATCCTGTAGGTCGTGTCTCACTTGTGGAGAACTGTCCCCTTTTATCTTAGCATGTGAGTGAAATTTCATTTTTCCCTCAGCAGTGCTGCTTCATTCTTTCAAGTAAAGTGGGGTTTTCAGAATGGGGCAGGAGTGGGTGGGTAAGTTCATTTCAGGGCTGGGAGGGAGGTGTGAAGGGGGGTACACTCACCAAAACGCTCCTGTTTTACTGAATGCAGGATGCCATTGAGTATAAATGCATCACTCTTTCTGGTACTACTGAGAAAGAGAAAGCACTGCCACTTTCAGCCACCATGATCATGGAATGCTTCATGGTTTCAGTAGGTTTTAGTGTAAGTGAAATATCATATATTGATAATGGGGCTGGTTATGAAATTCTTAGCTTTTGATATAGTTTCACTGTAGTTGTAGAGATGTGGATTTAGAAGGCCCAGACATTTTTGTCATATGTTGACCTTCACATGACCTTCCAAGTTGCTAAAAAATGAATAATGCACCTGCCTGTCTGTGAGGTAGGAAGAGGGGGACCAGTATACCTATATTATACATGAAAAAATGGAAAAGATGGGTGATGCCTGTTATACTTTTTATGTATGACTTGCAAATGATCACATTCAACATATTTTTGTTCAGTTTAATATAAAGTTTTTACTTTTAAAATTGGTGACCAAGTTTCATATAATTCTTAATGTTAAAAAAAAAATAGGATTATCACTTGACAATTTTTTCCCCATGAGGACAGAGCATTCCACTGTGTTTATTACAGTCACTGGGAGCCACAGACATGACATCTCCAAAGACATCTCTGAGACAGCTGAGGCTTTAAATAATCCTGTCGAATGGAGTTGGCTGAGGATTACCTAAGGTGATGCAAGCGCATGTTTGCTTTTGCCTTTGCCGAGGCTCTTGCTTACGAGGGAAAGATTCTCTTGAGTTCATGTAAGCAAAAAGGGGGCATTTATTGGCTGTTTTATAGAACCAAAGGGCAGGCAACCAAGAACCAGAGCAACTCCTCTGTGAGTCTTGGTGCTCCAGGGCCCCATGGTCTCTATTCCCTGCTTTTTTGTGTGTCTCTACCAGGCTTTTCTGTCTACAGATGGGTGCACTTGGCAGAGGAAGGTGGCCTCAGAGCCTCTGAGTTTCCATCATCTCAGTTGAGGTGAGCAATATGGGCCGAATGAAGAATCTTGAGGTTCTGTTCTTCAAGAGAGAATCTGGAGTCACCTGTGTGTTCTGGTACACTGAATGTGGCCATGGAGTTGGGTTGGGCAGTTGTTAGGGAGAGGGGTCATGTAGAGCTGGTCCCAAGGCTACTTCTGGGAGCTTGGGAGTCCTCCCTTGTGTGTCTATACCTTCCCTACTCTAGGAAAGTCAGATGCTTTTCTGAAATACCTCATACCTGTGGTATTTTCACCTAGCAATTCTCATTTTATTGTAGGGATGGGAGATGGGTTACCATGTGCTTATTTCCCAGGGCAGCAACCTTACAAATTTGAGGTTCACTCCTCCTTTTCCGTCTCATGACTGCACCAACTAGGAATCCGTTCAGATGTAGAAAGATGGATCTTTGTATTCCTCACATGAGCAGTGTCTGTTGTAGAATTAATAATGAGATATAAAAAATGCCAATATCTATCCTACTTAATGAAGTCATCATAAGGAAGGTGTGAAACAAACAATGAAGTTACCATAATGAAGTGCGATAGTCATCGTGGTGGAAATGTGAGCAAATGTTATGTCAGTTATATTTGAGGGTAAAATTGCAAATTTAGGTGCATAGTAGTATAACATGATGATTAAGCACTCAGGCTCTGTCTGATGCCAGGTTCAAACTCTGCTTCTACCACTTCCTTCCTGGGCGTCCTGGGGCAGATTCCTTAGTCTCTGTGCTTCCTCATCAAAAAATGGGCCTAGGGCCGAGCCTGTGGCGCACTCGGGAGAGTGCGGCGCTGGGAGCGCAGCAGTGCTCCTGCCACGGGTTCGGATCCTATATAGGGATGACCGGTGTGCTTACAGCGCTCACTGGCTGAGCACGGTGCGGCTGGTCTCAAAAAGAACAAAAAAAAAAAAAAAAAATACAAACAATGAAGTTACCATAATGAAGTGCGATAGTCATCGTGGTGGAAATGTGAGCAAATGTTATGTCAGTTATATTTGAGGGTAAAATTGCAAATTTAGGTGCATAGTAGTATAACATGATGATTAAGCACTCAGGCTCTGTCTGATGCCAGGTTCAAACTCTGCTTCTACCACTTCCTTCCTGGGCGTCCTGGGGCAGATTCCTTAGTCTCTGTGCTTCCTCATCAAAAAATGGGCCTAGGGCCGAGCCTGTGGCGCACTCGGGAGAGTGCGGCGCTGGGAGCGCAGCAGTGCTCCTGCCACGGGTTCGGATCCTATATAGGGATGACCGGTGCGCTCACAGCGCTCACTGGCTGAGCGCGGTGCGGCTGGTCTCAAAAAGAAAAAAAAAAAAAAAAAAAAATGGGCCTAACCATTGCAGATGTACCTTTGGGTTGTTGTAAGGCTTCAGTGGACTAAAGCACCTAAAGCACTTAAAATGGTATCTGGCACATAATGAAGGCTCAATAAATAGCTCCTTTTCTTAGCACTATTAATTGTTACAATTGGACTGTGGTAGAGGTTTGACTAAAATGAGGTTTTTGTGTTATCTGCAGATTTGATGGTCTTGGCTGCTCCATTGGTTCCAGTGAACCGATGGGTAATGGGGAGTCCTCTCTACATTGATATTAGTCTAGATGCTTTACCCTTCCTAGTGTTCTGTCTCGGAAGCAGCTTATGAGTGCCAGGAGTGAGTGCAAAGCATTTTAATGGCAGATTTCATTTGTGGTTTGGAGTATGAGTTGACCCACATCTAAATCCTTCTTGATCTAATCATCTTTGCTGTCCTGTTTGATCTTGTAAATATTAGTCTGGTTGTACATGTGGTTTTCAATGGTCCCAAGGTTAATTACTGTATTTTGTTTATAAAGTACTCATAGAAGGCTAAGCTCGTTGTGGAGGGCTTACATGGGCTCCATCTCCTTTAGGCCTGCAGATGAGCATTAGTGAAAAACGAACTTCCAGTGTCTTACAGATTTGGCTTATAAAATTTCTGCTTGAGTCCCTTGTTTTAAGAAGTCTTTGGGGCATAACTGTTTTGTAGTTTTTCCCATTTGTTGACCTGAAGTGAGGAATACCTAACCTTGTCTTCTGAGAATGTTCAGGGGAGTCCCAGCATGGTCATTTAGGATATGTTTCTTGAGTGGAGGTCCCCTATGTGCAGAGCTGTACACTCAATTCTGTGGGGGAGCTAGAGCAAGACAAGGCCCTGCCTTCACAGTGCTCCTGGGACAATGAGAGGGAAGGCAAGGACACGGAGCCACGTGGTACAGGGCAGAGGTAACAGTGACACTGGGAAGGGCAGAGAAAAGGCTCTGCTGAGAGTCTGAGGGAGGAGACAGCACTGGTGAGTACACCCTAAAGAAGACTAGGAGAGGGTGTTGGCCGGCCCCAAAAGGATGACAAACAGATACAGAGGTTAGGGAAGAAAAAGGGCAAACATTCCAGGTGGAAAGAATAGTTTGAGCAAAGGTTAAAAAAAAAAAAATCCCTGTACTGGCCAGCCTCCCCCCCAAAAAAACCCCAAAAATCCCAACTAGTCTTAAATTTCCCGATCTAAGAAATTAAATTCACATGCTATCTTTTTGATTTTTTTTGCCTTATTCTTGTAACATCTTTTAAGCTTTGATTACTTGATATCTTTTTAATTGATTTTTTTCTGAATACATTTGCTTTAAAAAGGAAACTTTGTCACTGAATCTATAAATGTTTTTCTTCTAATATTATAATAAATACATAGGCACTAAAATGAAAAACAGTGTTCACCTGGGAACCACCCAGCAATCACTTGGTGGACAGAGGTACATCTCACACACTTTGGTGAACTCTGTCTTTGGGTAATGAGCTGGACTATTTTGCCTGGCACGGAAGGTAGATGGAGAAACAGTAGGAGAAGCAGAGCTGTAAGGTAGGGAGTGTGGCCCGTGAGGCCCAGGAGTTACAGACCTGGGTCTGGAATGCCTCAGTTTTCTCATGTAAAATGGGGTTAGCAGAGGAATGGGGTAATATCTATAAATTACTCACCACAGCCTTGACACATAGTAAGCCCTCACTAGATTTTCCTTTTTTTTTTTTTTTTTTTCAAAGAGGTAAGCATTTCCCCCAGATCCTCTAATCTCTCTTTCTCATACTATGTTAAGATCTTTGGTGCTTTCCTAAAGAAATTAGCACCTCCACACCCCGTTACTTTCTTTCTTCTTACCCTCTTTTTTGGTGTAGCCAAGCGAACAGGTTTCTGAGCAGCCTTTATGAGCATGCTCGTAAAGACTGGGATGCATCAGTAGGTTCAGCTGACCAGGAATGTGGTGTGGAGCATCTCACTGCACCTGTGTTTGGTTGGGCTTTGCTGTGGAGAGATTTTTTTGTGTATTTAAGTCTTACCTTTGAAATGTGACTTTTATAAAGAGTTATTAGGCTTTATCCCAATAGCTATCATATACCTTAAAAACATACATATCATATAACTACTAGGTAGCCACTGCATGGGATTAATCTACTGTTAAACTTCAAAATAGGGACTGTTTGCAGATTAAATATCAGCTCTTCTCCAAGATGTTTTGGTTCTGCTTCTGAAGCAGAAGTTTATAACAAATAACTGACCCCTTTTAAAGGAAATGTAAAAGGATAAAATGGTCTCAGAGCCAAGAGACCCAGGACTCTGCTGATGCTGTTTTGCCTTTATGTTCCCTTTTTCTGTGTGGCCATCCACTTCTGCTTGTCAGAGCCACACTGCAGCCTGCCTATATGTAGGGAAAGTGAAGGAAAATTGTCAGGGCCCCTCAGGCGTTCAGAATCTTGACAAGCATTTGATATAAATATGCACATGCACCCAGGTGTTCCTTGGTTATTGTCTGATATAATTGCGCGCGCACACCCAGGTGTCTTGGGTTATGACTTAAGTATAAAGGACAAGTGGCTCTGATCCCCAGTGCCCCCCCTCCTCCTACCCCACCCCCCTGGAGCTGCCACTGCACAGGGAGGCTGCTACTGCTGTTGGAGGCTGTTGTTGCTAGTGCCCCTGGGATGCCCCGAGAGGCCATCACCGCTACTGCTTCTGCTACTGCTGAGGACTGAGCTCGTGTTGTCTGCCAATGGCTTCTGGGATCTTTCCCAATTACCTAGTGTGGACCTGTGTGTGAGGGGTCTAGTGACCCAGACTGTACAAAGGATCTGAAGGGGCTGAGCCCTAGCCCTGACAATACAAATGTAAACTTAGTATAACTAAAATAATGAAACGTTTTGGCTTTAGTTATGAATTGCTTAAAGAATACAGTTGGCATAGTCACTTAGCAATACAATTGGCTAAATCGGCAGGATTCTGACAATTACACTTAACCCTACACCATATCATGCAAAAGCTGATGCTTGGGCTGGATGAAATAAGTCAAGAGTTGAATGGTAGCCATGTTACTTTCTCCTGTTGCCACAGCTTTTTTTTCCCCCCCTGGGCCAGTTTGTTTTGTTTTATTCATTTTTGTGCAATTGAGATCATAAGCTAAATGCTCTCATTGTAGTTAAAATGGCAAGGCAAGGGACCTGCTTTGGCCCATTAGTCTCCTTCATTGAGATTCTTCTGGCCTGCTTCTGGCATGTAACATTCATGTTCTGAAATCTAGAGCAGTGCTTGCCAGTAGAACTTTCTGTGATGATGGTAATGTTCTATATCCGTGTTATCCAATATGGTAGCCACTAGCCACATGTAATCATTGAGCACTTGAAATGTGGCTAGTGTTACTGAGGAATTAAATTTTTAATTTAATTTTTAATTAAATTTCAATTAAGTAGCCACATGTAGCCATTGGTCATATTGGACAACACACCTGGAGGCTGGAAGGTACCCTGGGCCATACAGGCCAGCACTAACCCCCTTTTTTACTTAACTCTGCATATTTCTGCAGTCTTTGTGTCAAGCTTGGAGTGGGTAGGGGATGAGAAAGGCTTTGAAAAGCATTGGTTGTAAGGAGGAGGTGAGAAAGAAGGCAGACCTTCTGAAAGAGGGAGTCTTGGACTTTGTGGCCACAACCAGCCCTCTTTTCTCCGCAGCATAGTTAGATTTTAGAACAAAGTACATTTGGCATTTGAGTTAATCCTTCCAGGAATCCTTGAACTAGCTAGCTGTAATTCTACCCCTTTCCCACTCGAAAGAGCCTGCTGAAATGCAAATGAGTGGAGGAAACTTTACTAGGGTGTAAAGTAAGGCAAATCATAACTAAAGCCAAAATGTTTCATTATTTTAGTTATACTAAGTTTCCATTTATATTGTCAGAGCTAGGAGTTAGGGCCCACAGACCCTTTAAACTCAGACCCCTCACACACAGGTCCACACTAGGTAATTGGGAAAGATCCCGGGAGCTGTTGGCAGATGACACGAGCTCAGTCCTCAGCAACAGCCGCAGCAGCTTACAGGTCTGGCGGTGGCCTCTCGGAGGGTCCTGGGGGCCCCAGCAGCAGTAACGGCCTCCCCATGGGCCCCCAGGGACATCCTGGGAGTGGGGGGCCCCATGGATCAGAGCCACTCATCCTTTATACTTAAGTCCATAACCCAGGATACCTGGGTGCACGTGTGCAATTACATTAGACAATAGCCAAGGAACACCTGGGCACACGTGCATATTTATATCAAATGCTCAGCAAGATTGTGAACATCTGAGGGGCCCTGACCATTTTCCTATATTTTCCCAACATAGGGATAACCTTGAATCTGATCTAACTTATCAGTAAATAATTGACAATCCCATATACTTTGTGATCAGGAACATGTTATTTGGGATGCATCTCACAACTGATTACAATTGCGTGTTGACACTTCAATTGAGAAAGGATAGATTAGTTAGAGCATTTGCAGTAGTGTGTGTGTGAGGGGGTATAGGTAGTTACATACATATGTGTTGAGCCTGGGGTTTCCTGGACAAATAATGATTGAAGAAACACCAGTTAAGGCTATCACTATGTCTTCAGTCATCCAGTATTTATTGTGTGCCAATCATATGCTTAGATGTTGGTGATATAGTAATGAAAAAAACCAAGTCTCGGTCCTTGCCCTCCCTCATGGAACTTATATTCTGCTGGGGGAGACAAAAATATACAGGTACATGAGGTAGTGCTTTAAAGCCAAAATCATGCAGGATGAAAGGTTAGAGAGAGACTGGGGTGGGGCACCTTTAGGTTGGGGGCAGTCCTGTGTGGGGAGCAGAGGCCTGCAGGTTGGGGGCAGTCAGCAGTGGTCTGGGGAGAACCTTCCCTGCGGAGGAAACAGCAAAAAATCTGGCCCTGTGGTTTTTTGAAGGTATTCTGCTATAGTTGTAGCTGATAGTATCTTTTATTGTCAGAAAAGTTGCTGTTTATATCTGTAATTTACATTGATTTTCTACTGTTCTTTTCCCTGTGAATATCATAGGGTCTGGGCCCTGTTTCTTACAGAGTGACTTTCGTTAGTGGGTATCTTCAGCCAAAATCAGTCAGTTGCCACCTGCAGCTGGCTCTCTCCCCCTGGGCTCTGTGCATGTCTTCAGTGGTGACCCTGTTGGCAGCAGCCTCCTTAGCCTGGCACCCTGACTGCCTCTCATCTCCCATTGGATGCCCTGCATGCTGCCTCCTTTAGTCGGACTGTTTCAGTTTCTATGCTCAGAGCTTAGTTTGTACTTTCCAAATTTCCCATTTGCTGATGTCAGGCCTCTTTGCCAAAACACCCTTTTCTCCTCACTCCTTCCCAGATCCTTCCCATCCTTAAGGGCCCTCTTGTCCTCACCTCTTCTGGGACACTCCCCCATATCACCTGTACTTCCTGATCCATAGCTGGCAACTGTTTGCCTTACATCACAGATAATGCCCTGGATTTGTTGGATTGGTAATAAATATGATCAGGATAAGAAATGTTTTATTTCTGCAGATTCTTGGGCTTAAACTCAAGAATTCTTTGTGGTGTTAGGTTTAATAAAAAAAGAACAAGTTTATTTCATTTTATTCATTTTTATTTATTTGTGGCTGGCTGGCACAGGGAACTGCGCCCTTGACCTTGGTGTTACAAGACTACTCTCTAACCAACTGAACTATCTTGGCCGCCCTTTTTTTTCTTTTTTTGGCAGCTGGCCAGTATAGGAATCCAAACCCGTGGACTTGGAATTAAATAACTTTATATTAAAACAGTATAAAACATACACATACTCAGACATACACTCCAATTCTGGGTTCTTTAGAAGAAATTTTATCTTTTTAAAAGTGGTTCTCTTTAGATTTTCTCCATTTTTCTTTAGCAGTGTTTTCAATTTTCTCCTTTTACTAAGAACTGAATGCATGAATAGGGTGATGTGGGGCTCTGGCAACTAGTTTTATTGACAGTTGATGGACCAGAGATTAAGTGTGCAGTTGTGGAGTGCTCAGATTGCTTTGTTTTTTTCCTAGTCCTTTCTGATTGGAAGGTCCTGTCTGGGTCCAAACATTGTGATCCTATATGCTGTTTCCCTGGTTGGGCTGGTCTAGTATCCTACTGGACATTCAGCCAGATCTTACTGACTTGAGGTCTGCAAGGAGCGGAGGCATCAGCTCTGGCTGTCTTCTTGCTCCTTGCATGCTGCCTCCCTCTCAGGGCTCTAGAATCACCACTTCACCTGCTCTTCATCTGGCTATAAATCTGAGCACATGCGTACAGAATCTCATCTCAGGAATATTGAAGTTTTTCCTTGATTTTTCCCACAGTCTGCAGAGCCTGATTTAGGGCCGCACCAGGATTAAGTAAGATTACCAGCATCTTCTCTCTGTCTCTCTTGTGTATCTTGTATGAATGTGTCCTAATAACTATTGATATCAAGTTCATCCCTCAAGAAGCCAAGACCGACCTTTGTGTCCTGCTGAGGTTGCAGTTTTCTCATGTGTTTTTCTTGCAAGTAAAATCAATGGAGACGAATCTCAGTATCTTTTCCTGCACCATGAGAGTGTTAAGCCCTCCGCCGTGGTAGGCTCCTCCCTCTACACTGTGCACTCTCGGGTCACGTGTAAGGTTGTTTCACCAAAATTCATTGATCAGGTCCTCTTAAAGGTCATGCTTAATCACATTTCAGGAAGATTGAAGAAGATACCAAATTTCCCAGATTCCATGGTTGACTTTGTGCTCCCCTTTGGTGCTGTTTGCTTTTAACAGCACATCTCTAATTTGCTAAGCAGTTACACCTGTGCTTAAAGGGCAAAAACTCAGTGTGCATTTTTTTAAGCTGAAAATTAGTCACAGCTAGTCAGCTGTGGTTTAGAAATGGTCTGTTTCGCTCATGGAAATCCTAATATGAATGGGATGACACCCCAGCATGCCACCAAAGCCCCGCTTGCACCCCCGTGACGCTGATGTCGGATGAAGGACGGACCGTGGCCGCAGAGTGGGCTTGCTCATCCGAGCAGTTGATGAACCAAGCTGACAGGTCCAGAGGGGTGCTGCTGTTGGCCTTTCATGTTGAGCATGGAGCTGAAGAACAGATGGAGGGGAAGGGGCCTCCTTGACAGTTTGGGAGGGTGGGGACCTTTAAATTGTGAGGAATCAAAAGAACAGTTTAGTTATTAGTGGCGTTCTGTGTGACAGCTTGACATTCTATAATTGTCCACAGAGACCAAGCTACTTTGGAATGGTGTTCTTGCAAATGTGTCATATTAATTTTTTTCTCTAATAAGGAGGAATGGTCTGATTTGAATAGTTCTGAATAATTTCACATTATTTATTAACCATCAGCTGTAGGAATATTTTTTCCTTGCCACAGTGGTTGACTGAAGGACTGGGAGCAAGAGTAATTGAGATTCCTGCATTCAAGTAACAGTTTTTCCATTCCTGAGAGAAAAGTTCTGGTTGGAAAATCCATATGACTTAGCATCCTGAGAGATAATGTTGAGGATGTTTGTGGGATAGTTAACATTTTTATACTCTTTCCTTCTAGTCTTTTTTTCTAGGTAGATGTTTTTGTGTTCAGCTTTGTTGTGTTTATTCTTCATATACAATGAAAACTAACCTCACTCCATTTCTCACTATATCCTAAGAATTTTTTGTAATATCTTATGGTAGTGTTATTTATATAGTATTCAGAAAATTTAAATTTTAAAAGCTAGACATTCAGGCAAGCAACAGAGCCAGCTGAAACCCAGGGGGTCCTGAGTTTGGGGGTCAGGCTGTGGGCCTTAGCCCTGCCCCTGCCCCACATCCAGGCAAGCAGTGGAGCCAGCCAGGCCTGGGGTTCTAAGAAGGTGGGGGGCCAGCCCTGCCCCTGCCTACAGCTAGATCTCAGAATGTGCTTATTAAGCACATGTGTTTCTTTGGGACATGTGACTTACCTGCTCGTGTCCTTCACCAAATTTCTGCTTAGATATTTCTAACTCATTTTTAAGAGTTCTTTTTGTAATAAGGATGTTAATCTTTGTGTGTTTAAAAAAAAAAAAAAAAAGTAGAGAGGAGAATAATGCTTACCAGAGGCTGGGAGGGGTGGGGATAGGGGAGAATGAGGGGTGAACTAATGGGGACAAAACTATGCTCTCTACCCTAAGTGCATCATTGTGCAGCATATGCATGTATTGAAACAACACACAGTACCCCACAAAAATAAATATAAGTAAAATTGAATTTAAAAATAAATAAAAATAAAATTTATAAACTATATTATTTCATTCAGGGCATGTACCATAATTTTCTGTACCATTTCCCTATTGTTGGAATTTTTTCTTATCACTCTTACAAATATTCATGGGATAAATCTTTGTTTAGGAGTATTTCCTAAGTATAGAGTCCCAGAAGAATTATTATTTCAAAGGATATGGATTTTTTACGCCCAGGATTTGGAAAAGCTTTATTACAAAACCACAGATGGCCAGTAGAACCACTGCAAAGGTACCAAGTGGACTAAGACCCATATGTGTGTTTGTGTTTGTGTGTTTCCAAAATGTGTAAAATGAAGCATTTTAAAATTTCCAGGCAATTTGACCTTAAACTGTATTGTTACCAGTATATGGGTTGTTCTCTCTGCCGTTTTGCAGATGGACTCCCCACCTCTATTTGGTACTCATTGTCATGATTATCAGTCTCTTATGTCTTTTATTCTTGCTTCTCCCACATCCCATGCTCTGCTTCTGTCTTTGCAGCTTGGTCTGTGTGCACATCCCCCAGTGGTTAGTTTCTCTTCCTCTCTCTGGGGGATATTGAAACAAGGTGCGAAGCTATAAGGGCAGAGAGATCCCTGAAACAAGCACAATCTTTATATATATATATAAATGTATATCTTTATCTATATATACATCTATAAAAATGTATATCTTTATATATATGTGTGTGTGTATACACACACTCACATACAATCTTGTGTGTGTGTGTGGGTGTGTGTGTGGGTGTGTGTGTGTGTGTGTATTTCTGGTAAATTTTAATCCCGGTACATTCTAAAGAATGTTCCGAAAGGGTACTTGGAGATGGAGTTTGATCTCTGTAATGAAAACAGTGCTCAGAATCTGGAAGGGCAAAAGGGAAGGTGTGACATGCACACTATACTTCATCCCTTCTGTTTCCAAGCATCGGTAGGTAGTGTGAAAATTTTAGGGGAAGACTGTATGCCATATTTGGTATGGCAGGCAGGCATTCAGAAAGCTCAGGAGTGACAATGTTGCTATTTAACTATAGAACAGCAAACCAGTGATTAGCTGAACTTTCCTGTCTTGTTTACTTGTCATCACACAGATACCAACACCACACTGACCATTAAATGGTCACCTGTGAAGGCTTTCTGAAAACAAATTCCATTAAAAAAATTAGTGTATTGTAGATTTAGCTTTTCTTTTTCCACGTACAATTCTATGAATTTGAACACATGTATTGATTCATGTAACAATCACACCTTCAGGACCCAGAGCAGTTCTGTCACCTTAAAAATTCCTTCATGCTATTCCTTTGTAGTCATACTCTCCCTTCATTTATAACTCCTGAAACCACGATCTTTTCTTCATGCTACAGTGTTGTCTTTTCGAGAAGGTCATGTAAGTGAAATTATACAGTATTTATTCTTTTGAGTCTGGCTTCTTTCACTTGGCATAATGCCTTTGAAATTCAGGCAAGTTGTTGTGTTTGACAACAGTTCATTCCTTTTTATTGTTTAGTAGAATTCCATTGTGTGGTTGTACCACAGATTGTTTATCCATTACCCACGGAAGGATATTTGGGTTGTTTCCAGTTTGGGGCTATTTTAAATAGATATGCTATAAACATTTGTTCGGGTTTTTGTGTGGTTTTACTTTTTGTGACATGTCTAAGAAATCTCTGTTTAATCCTAGGTCACAAATATTTTCCCCTGTGTTTTCTTCTAAAAGTTTTATAGTGTACATTTAGATCCACGGTACATTTTGAGTTAATTTTTGTGTATGGCATGAGATGAGAGACTAAATAAATTCATTTTTTTTTTTTGCATAAGACTATCCAGTTGTCCCAGCATCATTTGTTGAAAAGACTGTCCTTTCCACATTGAATTGCCTTGGCACCTTTGTCAAAATCAATTGACCATAAATGTAAGGGTTTATGTCTTGATTCTAAATTTTATTCCATTGATCTCTTCCACTCCATATAAATCTATTCCATTGGATCTGTATGTTTACCTTATGCCAGTACCATACTATCTTGATTATTGCAGTTTTATAGAATGTTTTGAAATTGATGAGTATAAGTTCTTCAAAATTCTTCTTCTTTTAAAAAATTATTTGGCTATTCTGGGTCCTTTGCATTTCTATATAAATTTTTGGATCATCTTTGTCAAATTAGGAGAAATTCCATCTACTATTTTATAGAATATTTTTCTGGACCTAAGTCATTCTCCTCTCCTGGAACTTCAGTGACACAAATGTTAGCCCTTCTGGTATTATCCCACATGTCCCTGAAGGCTCTGTTCATTTTTTTTTTTCAATCAATTTCCTCTTCTCTTGGTAATTCACATTGGATAATTTCTACGTACAAATTCATTGACTCTTTCACTGTCATTTCCATTCTGTTGTTGAGCCCATCCAGTGAGTTTCTTTAAGAAGATTTGGTTGTTGTGTTCTTCACTTCTGAAAAATTTCCATTTGTCTCCTCTTTTTGTCTTCTGTTTCTTTGCTGGGACTTTCTATTTTTCCATTCATTTCCAGAATATTTGCCTTTATTGTTGGGGCATTTTTATCATAGCTGTTGAATGTCTTTGTCAGAAAATTTCATCATCTACGTCATCTTGAGGTGGCATCTTTGCCCATGTGAATTGAGATTTTTCTTTCTTCTTTTTTTTTTGGAGGGGGGTGGGGTGGGGTGGCAGCTGGCTGGTATGGGGAACTGAACCCTTGACTTTGGTGTTAGTTAAGGTTTTTCTGATCCTTCATATGCCAAGTAATTTTGGATTATATCCTGGACATTTTAATATTATGTTAGAGACTTTGGACTCTGTTTAAATTCTACAGAGAATATGGATATTTCTGTTTTAGGAGGCAGTTGACTTTGTTGGGTTTAGGCAGCAAGTTCAGATCAGACTGAGTTCTGTGGGTTGTGGTTTCAGTGTTGGTTTTGTTTTCAAAGCCTTTGCATGGCTATTCAGATCTTCTTATGTGTATATTACCCAGTGTTCAGTCTGCTACTTTGTGGTCATTTATCACGTAGTTCAGTTTTTAAAATCTATTTTATGCTCTGTAGAGTCAAATCCATGCATGTGCAACATGGGGATGAAACCAGGAGTTCATAAATGATTTTTTGAGCAATTATCATAAACAATTCTTTTCTGTGATCTCTCGTATACTTTCCTTGGGGCTATCCATTTTGGTCCCTTGGCCAGAAAACTGGGGCTTTATTTGCCCGCTCTTCTTTATACTTCCACATTGCATTTAGGACAAACAGTGGAGGGGCAGAAAGAGAATAAAAGCAAGGGTTGGGGGCAGGATTCTTTCACTTTCTTGGGACTATAGATTTGCTCTGATTGGAAAGGAAGTTTGCCTGCCCTCAAGATTTTACACTCTGCTGTGCTTCCATTGCAGCTGTTGTCACCACCACTGCTACAATTGCTTTGAGGCTGGGATGTGAGAGAACGGAGAGAAGAAAAAGCTCCACAAGTGATTTTACCCACTCTCTTTGAGTGAGGTGACCCTTTTTCTACTCCTTGAGCCAGAATCTAGAGGACTTCCCCTGGGGCTATCTTAGTCTACACTGAGGCACACTGTACAGGCTAGGGGAGGATAAACGAATGGTTCACTCATCTCTGGTCCAGTGGTACTTTGAATGCTGGTCTTCTTCACTAATTTACCTGCTACTATTTACTTTTCAAAGTCCTCATTAGCCACTGCATATATTCTGTCGAGGTTTTATAGCTGCATGCAGTGAAGAGACAGGGTGTCTTACTTGGACCTGGACTGAGGTATAGATTTTTTTTTAAAGACTCTTGGTGCATATTATCAAATTGCTCCCCCAAATGACTATACCAGTTTACATTTTTATAGCAGTATTAGTTGGCCTATTTTATTGTACTTTGCTGAGCATTAGAAAAGATTGTCAAAATAAATTCGAACAAAATAAAAATACTTCCAACATTACTTAGTTGATAGGTGAACCACTGCAGCTTACGTGTTAATTTGTTTTCTTAATTAGTAGTGAAGTTGAACTTTTGTCTTTATATTTATTACCTAAATGTATCTCTTTTCTTCTCTTGAATTCTCAATTTGTGTTCATCACCTATTAATTTGCTAAATTTAGTCTTCCTATTTATGTTAGGATTGTGTTTGGTTATAAATAACATGGACCTCTCAAAATATACCAGTATGGGGCTAGTATGGGAGCTCTATATTGCCAGGAAACCAAGGTTCCATTTATCTTGCTTTGCCATGTGTGACTTTCATTCCCAAGTTGTCCAATATGGTTGCTAAAGCTCCAGTTGTCACTTTCTCCTTCCTAGCAGCAACCTGGAATGGAGAAGGAGCAAAGCACATCATTTAAGGAGGTTTCCCAGAACCTGCTTAGAACATTTGTTTTTATCCTATTTGTTAGAACTTATACACTTGACTATACCCAGCTGCAAGGGTTGCTGAGAAATGTAGTTGCCCCTTGGTATCCATGAGGGATTGGTTCCAGGACCCCTCCACTCCACAGCAGATACCAAAATCCCCAGACACTAAAGTCCCTTATATAAAATGGCATAGGATTTACAAGTAACTTATGCACATCCTCCCATATGCTTTAAATCATCTCTAGATTACTTTAATACCAAATACAATACCTAAACATCACTTCATTCGCATGGATTCAAGCAGTATTTGGTGTGTGACAAATTCAAGTTTTCTTTTAGAAACTTTTTGGAATTTTTTTTTTTTCTGAATATTTTTGATTTGCGATTGGTTGAATCCACAGATGCAGAACCTGTGGATACGGAGGGCCGACTATATAGGGTTTTAACTGGCAGCAATGGATCGTGTTTTACAAGTTAGTTACATTACTAAGAAGGTAAAGGGGAATGGATATTGACATGCAATTAGAAGTGGCTTCCACAGTGCTCTTTTCTTTGGAATTATAAGATAATATCTATTCGTTGTAAAACAAGCAAAAAAAAACATTATAGAGGTCTAAAAAGTCAAAAGTGAATGGCTGGGGTGGGACTTCCTCCCTCCCCTGTCCCTTTACCACTGAGATATAACCTCTGTTAACAGCTGTTAAATAGCTCTTTAGGACCTTTTCTTATGGATGTAAAAGGGGTGGTGTGTGTACACAATATAATTTAAAAAAAACAAATGTGGGATCTTACTAGACATATTATCTTATAATTTTATTTCATTCAATAATATACCATGCATACAGATCATACCTATGTGTACCATGCATATATACATTTATACCATACATATATATATATATGCATATCTACCATACATACATACATTTCATTGAATGGATATACTGTCATTTACTTAACTTTTCTCTTATTGATAGACAGGTTGCCTAGTTATTTTACACTTAAAAATATGCTGCAGGGAACACTCTTGAACATATCTTGGCATACTTGGTACAAATATTTGTCATTGTTTTCTTTAAAACTATTAATATTGGGCTTTTTTGTTTTTGCATATATCTTTCCAATTTGTTGACTGCCTTAGATTTTGCTATATTTTCTTTTTTTTAAACAAACACAAGTTTTTATTTAGTCAAATCTGTTGGTCTTTTTCTTTGTTTCTTCTGTCTCTTTTAAACTGAGAAAGTAGTTCTGAGAAGTAGTTCATGTCTTTTTGTTCTTTCATGTTTTTCTGTGATTTGATTTCAAACTTTAAATTCTAATCTATCTGAAATTACTTTGGATGTATGGCGTGAGGTAATATTCAAAATTAAAACCTTTTCCTGTTTTTAATGCATTTTCACTGATTTAAGTAAATTTTACTTTTGTCTTGTTAGTGACAGGCTTCTCATTAAATGGAAACTGACCAGAAATGAAAAAAATTAAATGAGTGTCTTCATTTGATTGGCTTCCATAGGTAATTTTGCAGCCATGGAATTTGTGGGTAAAATGTGCACTGCTTTTGATCGTTTAAGCAGATACAGGATTGTCCTTCAGATGTGAGGTCAGCAGATCCAACTGCAAAGCAGATAATTAGAAACAAAGTTAGCTTGCAAACTAAAAATGTGGTGCAGTAGGCAGATTGGCTGCCAATAGGATGCCATGCAGGGAGGAGGAGGAGCTGCGTCGTCTTCACTGTCTGCTCACATTGCGCCTTTGGGTGGTCCTCCTCATGGACACCATCTCCCTCTCCTTCTGGGAGTTGCTAATACAAGATCTCTAAAAAGAGGTGGGAGTGAAAAGAAGAAAAAGAGCATGTGTTGTGCATTTATAAACTAGCAAACACTGTGCGAAGTGCTTTATATTATTTCTGAATCTAGAAGCAACTCTAACGTATGCATCATATTCCCGTTTTCCCCAGGGAGTTAGGTGACCTGCGCCAGGTCCCACAGCCACCGAGCAGTGAAGCCAGGATTTTGTCCAGTTCCCACACTCTGTGCCCAGCCACCCTTCTTCTCCCCTCCCTCCCACCCACCTTTTGTCCTTTTTTTTCTTTTTTCCTTCAGTTACCTCGTGAATCACTTTAAAAATAACGGTTTTAAATAATAAGTGTTTCAGATGATGGATATGCTGGTTACCCTGATTTGATCATTACACAATGTATCAAAACATTACATTGTACCCTGTAAATATGTCCGATTATGATATGTCAATCAAAAATAAAACTTAAACAAGAAATTTTAGTACTAAGTGCCTGTAATTTGAACATATTAATTCTTTGAAATATAACAAAAATTTAAATTGTCAAAGTAAGTTTATTATTGAGATTTTGAAGAATATAGCAGATATGAGGAAGAAAATAACCTACCAGTTGACAGTCTTTGACCACAGTGTACATGAGTGCCATTTCCCCTCATGTTTTGTCAGCACAGAGTGTTACATAGGAAGACACTCTTTGCCGGTTGGCTGGGAAGAGAATGACATCCGCATGTCTTTTGCACATCATTAGTCCATGCTTTTGCTCTGGTCCCAGCTGGGTGACTTGCACTTTTCTTATTGATATCCACTTCCAGTATGCCATAGAACATTGGTTCTTTCACCCCAAGAATTTTTTTCCTGAATCATAAATTGTTACCATCAGAATTCCTTTTTAAATCTGTTAAATTTTAATTTTAAAAAGTCATTTCTTTCAGTTTAATCTTCTCTGATAGCATATATTTTCATTTACTCTCCATGATAGGGGAGTTAGAAGGATTTTTTTCTTTTTAGATTATGAATGATTTTATATATAAAACTATTATGTCATATTTATGAAATGTAGAAATAATAACAAAGTACCTATAACACCTCTGTACCTACTCCCAGCTTAAGAAACAGAGCAGGTAGCAATTCCTGATCAAGGGCTTGTAAATCCCTCGTCGTTGTATCCCCCTCCCTCCAATTCCTCCAGTATACCCCTCAGACAGTATTCTGAATTTTGAGTTTATTTCCTGATGGCAGACATCTTTAATCCTTTTATTTTAGTTGGGAAGATTAAAGCCTTAAAAGCTTAAACGAGTTGCCCAGCTTCTGGCAGTAAAAATAACTGTGATACTAGCACCTAAATCTTGGGCTTCTAGTATGATTGGTACTTTTTCTTTCCTTTTTTGAAACACTGTACTACCTCCTCATTTTGTTGGGGGTATGATGTTTTCCAGATTTCTGAAGAGTAAATTTAAATTGTTTGGGAGTAGTGCTTTTATTACTGAGTTTTACATTTGCCTACTCCAGATATTATTAGAAAACTTACTTGCTTCTCAAAAAGTAAACTGAAGGTCTGTGGAATATCTGTGTATTAACACCCCCCACCCCCCACCCCCATTTGTTCCCAAAGCTAGAGTTGGTAAAGGTAATGTACACATGATTAATGGGAACATGATCACTTCTTTTATACAATCAATACCATGGTTCCAAATGAATAAACATATCTTGGAAGGTAGCTAGCCTTTCAAAAAATCAAATGCTGGGGATTTTCCACTGGTTCTTACAGTTTTTGCTACTTTTTACAACTCGCATCAACGTCGGGATCACAGATGTGCTTTTAAAGTGGAGCCCAATAAAACAAGACCTATGTTGTAGTAAAGCTGGGTACAGGAGTGTCCACTGCCAGATCTCAGATTCCAGCATCAGAAATACTTAGCACTCGTCTGGGCTTTTGCTTCAGTGCTGACTTGCGATGAATGCAGAGCATGGCCACTAGACCGTGGACACTGGTGGGGCAGGAATTGTGGGGTTGTCAGTCCCAGAGGGCCCTGGGCAGTATGGTTCTGTGGTTACGAGTGCAGACTCTGGAGTCACACACATGGTTTGACTCTCCCACTCTTAGCTGTGTTTCTGGGGCAAGTGACTTTACCTCTTCGACAGCCCGTTTTCTCATCTGTAAAATGGGAACATTAGTACACATACTCCTGAGCACGAGTTTATAACAAGGTATAAATAGGGTATAAATGAGATCCTTTATGTAAAACCTCATCTCAGTGCCTGGCACACAATATGCATTAATAATTGTAACTGCCAGTAATAGTGATTGCCAGTGCTGTCATTGGAGTCATCTGTGAGTCTCCCTCCTCATTTTGTAAAGGCCCAGATCTGGCCAGTCAGTGGCTAAACTGGGACCAGAATGGCACCTCTGGACTTCCATGTGGTGCTCTTTCCCCCCTGCCACCTGCCTGTCTCTGTACATCTCTAGATCACGTACTTTGTCACCTCCTCTGGTTCTCTGCAGTGCTGGCAGATCCTAACAACAGATGGTCCTGTTTTGAATTAAAACAATTTAACTCAAGACCCATCAACTGCCAACATCAAACATCCTTAAAAGAAGGAAAGAAACTCATTATCAAGAGTATTTAAGCAAAGTAGGTATTTAATCTGTCTTAATCATTTGCATTCTTGAGGAGAAGAAGAAAGTCAGTGGCAGCTGCCACCCTAGGCCAGGCCCCGCAAACGCAGTCGCACGTAATTGCTTCAGACTGCGTTCCCTGCTTTTCTTCTTCACCGTGCAGTACTAATTTGGACTTCGGTTCTAAAGAACAAATTTCTAAGCCACACTGAATATTTAAAAACTTAAAGAGTAATCTGTTTTCCTCCATAAATCCTGTGGCTGTACATCTTTTAGTAGAGCTCTGTCAAAATGCACATGGGCACCTCAGATCTACTGACTCCATGTCGGGCTGTGCGTGCAGCACTGGACAGGAAGTGGAGAGCCAACGAGCCCTGTGGACCCTGCACTCACGTAGCAGGCCGGTTACTGTCCTACGCAGACTGAATCCTCATGAGTTAAATGTATGTTCAGTGCTGCTCCCCTACGCAGATCATACCTTGTCCTTCCCAAAGCTTGGTGTCTGCAGAATTGCTCCTTGCACCCAGTCACAAAGCTGGTGGTGTGAAAGAGCAGATGTGCGAGCGGTGACAGTAAGCAGACTGTTGAGGAGAGCCTGTGTACTCAGTTCAAGCCACCGCAGCCCAGCCTCTTGGCATAACTGTGTGCTGTCCCACGTCTGCTCCTCACAGTGTCCCTTTCTCCTCTTTTAGCGAGGACACTGGCTCTCACAGCACCCCTGTTAGGTACAGAGGGATGCTGAGGCAGTGGCTGGCGGCCCTCTTCTCCCTGCCTCTGTTCTTGTTTTTCCCTTTGCCCCTCCTCTTCTACTTTATTTTCTTTGCTTTTCCTCCCTTTTCCTCTTCTCTGCTGCCCTCAGTTTGGGCTGATGACAGTGCTGGCAGGGCCACTGCATTGCACTGCTTCCAGATACATTGTGAGTGGGGACACAGTGGCCTCAGATCTTGGCTGGGGGGCAGCCTAACATAACTCTTTGGAGTCAGGCTGTGGAATCCTGCCGTCCCCAAATTGCAACATGAGCGAAAATGACAGAAGCATCAATTGTTTGAAATTAGCAAAACAAGGGGGAAAGAAAACTTGCACGTGCCTGCCTAGGAACTCCTGCTGTGCCTGCTGGTGTGTGAGTGTGGAACGGGAGTGCATGTGAGTGGGGAAAGAAATAGGGGTGTGCTGACCGAGCACAGTACTTTGTCTCCATGGATGCTCTTCATTGGGACCTCGATGTCCTTGATCCACATTTAAGCCTGACGGGCTGAGAGGTTTGGGTGTAGTTAAGCTCCGCCGTCTGCTCCTGGCTAAAAGGAAACGTGCAGCCTCAGTATTTGTTTTCTGCACCACTTTTGCCCAATGTATAGATTTAAAGCTCTATTTATAGCTTTCTCGTGACACTTGTACGGCGGGCTTCTCGTCAGGTGCGGCTTCTCAATTTGTGGAGCCACCTCGTCCTGGCAACCCTGTCCCCCCACCCCCACACCACCTCTCAGTCTGACTCTGGTGGGTTTCTATTTTATGACTGGCTGCTCTTAAATAACTGTCAGGCAGTTTCTTACCTAGTTTGGTTTAAACTGTTCTCCCACAGGGAAATAAAGCCAAAAGGTGACGGCATTTTCTTTTTAATCTTTTAATAATTCATTTCCTTGCCACAGGGAAGAAACTGAGGCTTCCAGTGGATTGAAAGGCACCGGTTTTGTTTAGTGTTGGTTTGCTCAGGTGTGGGGACTGCTGCTGAGCACGACAAGATGAAATCTCACAAGTAATCAATTTGGATCTGACAACATATGAAAAGTGATGTGTAAGAACTTGATATTGGAGTGGTAGTGTGAGTGAAATTTATCCTATCATAAAGTGTTTGTGAAGGGGGAAGATTGTATATTTTCTCTTTATCAAAGTGTTCTACTTCTTTATTGATACTTTTACCCTTCTGTGGTCTTATGAAACAAAGCACAAAAACAAAACATGGAATCATAAAATTTCAGAGCTAGGAGAGGGGCCACAGAGGTGCTATCTTTTATAAGGGAGGGACCTGCAGTCACAGAGGTGAAGGCTGTCCCCGTACCCAGTAGAAGTCCCTAGAGGCAGGACCCAGTCTGGGGTGCCTTTCTCTCCAGGGCCAGGACTGGGCATGTTGAGCAGGTGGACACCTGCTTCCTGGTTTCTCTTCTGAAACTCGTCCTTCGGACACAGTGTGTTCCTTGACTCTCCATATGGACTCGCCTGAGGTAGGGCTCCCCTCCTTAAAGTGTACATTGGATCCAGTGTGGCCTTTGACATCAGATAGATGGGGTTGAATTCAGCTCAGTATCCACTAGCTGTGAGACCCAGCCTCACTTTCCCTCAGTACCATGGAATGGAGTCAATACAAAAACTGTGCTGTTATACCCAGTAATGACAGTGGCCCCGACGTTTATTGAGCACATACCATGTGCGGGCACTGTGCTAGGTGCTTTGTGTGAATTAACACATTTAGTCCTCACAAGAGCCCTGAGGCATGTGTACTATTATTATTGTCGTTCTTGTTTCAGAGGCGAGGAACCTGAGGTACACAGAGCTTAGGTTACACAGCTGGGTCATGGTGGAGGCTGGCCCCAGAAGCCTAAGTGTTTTCCTACCTCTCAGCAAAGCTCTGGACACATGACACTCACCTGGTAAATGACAGGTTTGATGACATAGTGAAGTTAAAATGTTTGAAATGTTTGTATGTCGAATCTCCTCATAGTGCTCTTCGTGGTTTCTCTGCTTTCAAGCTTGAGAAGTTCTTCATCTAGAAATCATTAACTCTTTATTTCATCCGGAGTCGTTTTGGTATATGGTATTCCTTGCAATTGAAAAGTCCAAGTTGAAGACAAAGGGGCCAAGATTATACTATTTAATTGCATTTGAGTAAGCTGTGATTAAACCAGGTTCTCATCCTGGCTCTGCCATGGACTTGCTGGCTTTCCCTGCTCTACAGCCTGCTCTTGACCAGCAGTCAGAGTGTCCTTTAGCAAGGACAGCGGAGTCCTGTTACACCTCTGCCTCAAGCCCTGCAGCGGCTAAAGGTTGCAGTGGCCACCCCACCCATGTCAGTACTTCTCCTTTCTCCTTCCTCCCTCTGCTCCAGCCGTCAGTCTCCTGCTGATTCTAAAACATTCCAGGCATACTCCCATGCCTGTGTGCTGACTGTTCTCACACCAAATATCCCAAACATCTGTATCCTCATTTCCAAACCTTTGCTCAGAAGTCATTTTCTCAATAAGCACCGTATTTAACATTGCATCACCCCCCACTCCCCATTCCCCTTCCCTGCACATCTTAAAAACCATAACATATTTCATCTTCTAATATACCCTATATTTTGGTTTTAACAATAGAGCTTATTGTTTGCCTGTCTTCCTCTCCTAGGAGGAGGTGTTCTTTGTTTATTTCACTGATGTTTCCCAAGTGCTTGCTTAGAAGGCTGCCCAGCACATTGTAAGGAGTGGTTTATAAGTATTTGTTGAATGAGCAAATGAATGAATGGGTGAATGAAAAGGAATGGATGAAAGTGTAGCCTTGTTGAAGCCACTTTCTCGTTGAGCCTTTAAAAAAGTTTTTAAAATAAAATAGCAGCTTGTTCTAGATGAAATGTCATTTTCTCCCAACTGTAACTTCTGTTGATTCTTTGCATCTTAGTTGTGTAATGCGTCACTAATGTACCCTCACCCCACTCCAGGATGGAAGAAGATTCATGGGGCAGGCAGGATTTAGCTGCTGTTGAGGAGGCAGGTGGCATGTCATTGCTGGGTCTAGAGCTCTACATTCTCAACTATTTCTGGGGCGAGAACATGCTCTGTGCCAGATCATGTGTAGGAAACGCAGCACTTCTGCCCAGTCTACAGCTGCTTGGGGAGAACCCTGCCTGTTTTGCCCATTTTCATTTGGTAATGTTTCACGGAGACTCTTTGCAATGCCATTGTCATTTTCCCATCACCAGCATGGCAGCTCCGGTTTTCTCTCAGTGCCACTGAAGCCAGCCTGAAGATCTGTTTGCATATTACATGGCCATCTGTTCTCTACCATATAAGCTTTAGATTTTGAAATATGAATTACCAGCCGCTCCAAGGATTTCAGTGGCTTACTGTTTGTTTTGTATGCCAGTAACTAGCCGTTCAACTGTTAGAACCAGCGTTTTAAAAGCCTAGCTTACTATTGTTTTGTGTAGGCACCTTGGGCAGTCCCTGTGGCTGAATGAGCTAGTACCTAGGCATCTAACTGAACTATGAGCTTGAAAACTTTCTTATGCAGCTATTACTGTTTCTGCTTTCATCTCAATAGGGGACACTAAGTCAGAAAGTTGTTTCTGAAGTTACCAGTAGATAGTAACCCCAAATATAGTAAGCTCATAGATTAAGGTTGTACCTTGTTCAGATGTGCTTATCTGTGTTGTGACGTCAACTTACCATAAATGGAGTGATGTGTGAGCCTGGCTTGTGCTCTTCTTATCCCTAGCAGCACCCACTGTCACTTCCTCCCCTTCCCTCCTGGCTGTGCCCGAACATTTCTCCTATGCCTTCTTTCGCTTTTAACATTCCAAGTTCCCCACTTGCCTCTGCTTTTTCACATGCTGTTCCTTCTGCCTGGAACGTCCTTGTGGCATAGGCTTTCAGCACCTGTGCCTTTCTTTTGTGGCATTTGTCACAAAGGTCATTCATTTTTGGCTTAGGGGGTTATCTACTTAATGTCTGCCTATGTTTATAGGCTGTAAGCTGTTTGAGGTTCAAAGCCATATCCCTAGCACCTAGCACTGTACCTGGAAAATAGAATCCATAATATTTCTGCAATGAATGATGTGTTTTCACAGACAACCCTATGACGTGTCTGCAGAGTATACTTTCTGTTTTACACATGAGGAAACTGAGATAAAGAGGTTAAATTCCTTGCCCAAGACTATCCAGGTAGTAGTGGTAGAGCCAAACCATATCACCATGCTCTTCCCTAAGGAGCAGAGGATGCTGGCACTAGTGACACACTGATTACTGAGACAGTTAAAAAATAGTAATACATAAACCAAAAGACCTGTATTGTGAGTACATCAAAATGCTTAGGAAAATGAGATGTTCCTATTTATTACATGTTAGCCAGAGAATATTTTTGTTATCTAGCTTTTTCACGTTTTCAAAATATCTGTTTCTGTGATTTAAACAACCCAGCACAAGAGTGTAATTGTGTCTTTGTCTTCTTTTGAGGAGTCTGTAGGTCCTTGGGAGTCATTACTCAGAATGTTAGCCAGCATTGGGCTAGAATAGGAGGACAGCAGGGGTGAGAGGGTGGGCCATGTGGCTCTGTCTGGGGAGGCATGGCACAACTGGTTTTATTACCTCTCCGCCTGGTCGGGTGACTGAGGCTAGTTGAGTTCTAGCTAACTGAAGCTTTGGCCTAGTTATTGCACACACATGGGGAGATGTCTTCTGCTCCTGCCCCTACTTAGCTAAGTTCGGGTACAATGTGGAATGCTTAGGGGCTTCTGGTCGCCTGGGTGTTGTAGAGCATTCCCTTACTCAGGATCTGCCATGGTCTTCACAGTTTTCTTAAACTTATTTTGAAACTATTTCAGGCTTTCAAAAAAGTTACAAGAACAGTACATGGAACTCTGTATACTCTTCACCTAGAGTCACCACTTTTGCTTCATCTGTGTCAGATGCATATTACCACTGTAATTTCTGCCTGGCTGTCGAAGAGTGAATAGCCTGGACCCTGGCCCTGTCTTCCTAAGAACCGAGGCATTCTCGTCCACAGCCACAGAGCAGTTAACAGAAACCAGACATGCTCTTTTGAAAGGCCAGTATTTCATCCTTGCTACTCTTAACTCATTTTTTTTAAAACAGCTGCTTAGAGTCCACTATATGGATGTACCTTGACCTAAATTCATGTAGGAAATTTAGGTTGTTTCCAGTCTTTTATTATTACAAACAATGCTACAGCCAATATCCTGGTATGTAAGCCTTTGCCCAGATCTAGGATGCATTTTCAGGGGGAGAATTGCTGGCTCAAAGGTAGCCACATTTACCACTGGATGGATATTGTCTACTTGCCCTTCAGAGTAGTCGTGCCAGTTCACACTCCCCGCAAGAGAGACTGAGTGCCTGTTTATCCGCCTCACTATATTATCTAGTTTTTAGATCTTTGCTAATCCAGCAGGTGAACAAAACCACCATGTTTGTACTGTTATGTGTAACCTAGTGTAGAGGTGTGTGTATGGAATGAGAAATGTCAAGTGGAGCACTTTTCTTGTAGTGTGGATTTTGGCAAACTGAATTGGAGAAAGAAGTTGTCCATACTTAGGACCAACCAGGGTCACCTAATGTGTAGTAACAGTGAGGCCAGAGACCTGCTTACCCACCCGGCGGTGTCCGAATGAAGAGAAGCAAAGGAGCTATAGCATGCAACTGTCCCAAACAAGGGCTGTGTTGTCTGGGGCCTGGGCATTTTTACTGTTGATATGCATTAGACTGATGTGGTGGCATCCTCGTCCTTTGCATCTCTTCCTCTATCACAAGTTCTCCTTGGTTGCCTCTAAGATGCATTTGCACCCTTCAGGTTTTGGCTCACGTGGCACCATGGCAGCAAAGCCTTCCTTGACTGTCCTACTCAGTATTGCAGCCCTCTTCTCTCCACCCCTCATCTGTGTCTCTGCTTTATTTTTCTCTGTACTTCTTATCACCGGACATCCTGCATGTTTTACTTTCTCCTTTTGTTTCTTGTCTGTCCCATCCCCCTCTGGAATGTCCTCTCTGCACGAATCAGTCTCTGGCTCTTTCTTACTTATCCTTAGTACTGTCCTTAGAGGAGTGCCAAGCACATCAGACTCATAGTATGTATTTATTATTATTTATTATTATCTACTGGTAGATAATATAATAATTATATAATAATTTAATAATTCAGGTATATAAGAATATCTGTTATCATTTATTATTAAATGAATGAGGTTCAATTTGTCGAAGCAATATAGCTTTGTAATTAAACTTACAGGTATTGAGCCCTAACCTGTGAACAGCTGTGTGACTTTGGGCAAGTGACAACTTAGCTAAGCCTCTTTCCTTATGGTCAAGTGGTGTTGTAAGAACACCTTCCCCTTTATTGTGTCACGAGGATTTTATGCCTGGCACACAGTAGACATTTGGGGACTGTTACTATTGTTATTGTTATGTGATAAGTTACATAGACTAGGATTCTTTTTTTTTTTTTTCCTTTTTGTCTTTTTTCGTGTCCAGCAACGGATCGCAACCCTCAGTGTCGCACCCGTACCGGACCGGGACCGGCAACGGGATCGCAACCCTCGGTGCTGCGCCTGCACCTCGCTCAGCCAGTGAGCGGGAACCGGTCTGTATGTGGGATCCGAACCCTCGGCAGGAGCGCCGCCGCACCCCCAAGCGGCGCACTGTAGCAGTGCGCCACCGGGCCGGCCCCCATAGACTAGGATTCTTGCCTCACTTTTTCTGTTTACACTCTACTCATTTGAGGTGTGTATGTTTGTGTGCACACATGTGTGTATGCCATGGTGAGTCTGTTATGCTGTAAATGAACTAGGCCACTTTCACCGATCGTTTTAAGAGCTGAAGTCTCCACAAAAACAGTTTTACACATGACAATTTGATATTTTATAATAAAGACCTATATGTCACAACTTCCAACTTTGAGCCTCTCTCGCATTGACCTGTGCTCATAGCCAGACAGGAGAGAGGTAAAGGCCACAGTCAGTGCATAGTCAGATACTTTTCCTGAACCCACTATGTGCCAAAGGAAGAGCCATCCCTAAGTTAACTAGTACATGACATTGTTGAGGAGGGTGCAGTTAAGTGGCTTTATGTTGACATCTCAAAAACCAAAGCTATCATTCTGAAATTGTTCCCTGTGCTCAGTTTTAGCCATCTCTTGGACCTGAAAGTGAGGTGTACTTTTTGATTCTTTTACAGACATCTTTAGAGAACATTTCTCAAGTTGCCCTTTGTCCTTGGAGAAAGCACCATGATGGTATCAATGAGAAGAGCAGGCTTTGTTAGCAAACTCGTTCTTGGAGAAGTGAGAACCAGTTTGTTTTACTGTCATAATAGGTGGCTTTAGTGAGTCATCCTTGAGTCTGATGTTCTTTAATGAATTTGTAATCTTGATTTGTCCATGAACACTTTTAAACTCCTCTTCCGGGCCGGCCCGGTGGCGCACTGCTACAGTGCGCCGCTTGGGAAGTGCGGCGGCGCTCCCACCGAGGGTTAGGATCCCACATACAGACCGGTTCCCGCTCACTGGCTGAGTGAGGGGCGGGTGCAACGCCTAGGGTTGCGATCCCGTTGCCGGTCCCGGTCCGGTACGGGCGCGACACTGAGGGTTGCGATCCGTTGCCGGTCATGAAAAAAGACAAAAAAAAAAAAGGGAAACTCCTCTTCCTTTTCTCCCTTGAATCTAATAAAGGTAACCACTTGTTTTCTACTTCAGATCTGTTTATATTTATGAGAGCTAGTGATATGTTATGCCTTTGGGGGAGGAAGGAAAAATTCCTCCTGATTCTTGAGCTGGGGGAGGGGCAGAGCAATAAGCCACAGTCTTTATTCCTGTATATTTAATAAAGATTGCAATGATACTCATGATTCCACATCTATTCATATGGGGCTGTGTAGTGGTGCTATGTTGCTGCTTCTGAGATTGGCACTGTTATATTATTAATAGTACTGATCACACATGCCTTGCATTTAATATAGAACATAAGAGGCTCACCTAGCATGAATGAAAAATTTCAAATTGAAAGTGTAGATGCTATAAAATTTTTAAAGAAGGGAATGCATTATGGTTGAACTTTTGAAATAAAAATAGTGTATTTTTAATCACTAAGTTATGAATGTCCTTGGATTCTTGAGTTGGGGAGGGATGGTGGGGAAGGAAAAAAAGTATCTTCCTTTTACCTTTATGTCAAATAGAATCTGGAGATTTTTCTAGGACACCATGGATCTAGGTTATACTGACAAAAATGAAAAAAAATAAAAATTAACCAAAAATGGAGTTTAGGGAGGCAGCCATTATTTTTTTATTTTTATTTTTATTTTTATTTTATTTTATTTATTTATTTATTTATTTTTCCTTTTTGTCTTTTTTCGTGACCGGTAACGGGATCGCAACCCTCAGTGTCGTGCCCGTACCGCGACCGGCAACGGAATCGCAACCCTCGGTGTCGCGCCCGCACTGCGCTAAACCAGTGAGCGGACTGGTCTCTATATGGGATCCGAACCCTTGGCGGGAGCGCCACCGTGCTCCCAAGCGCCGCACTCTACCGAGCGCGCCACCGGGCCGGCACCAGCCATTCCATTATTAACTCATATGGTTATGCCAATGATGGTGGAGATCTCAGAATAGTTGGAGATTTATATACACAAATGTATGTGCTGAAATACCACACTCTGATGACATTTGATGGAGGGGTAACCTTTGATGATGAATTTTCTTGCCCTTTTTAGGGGAGTGGAAGGGGAGGTGGGTGGTGCTTTACAGACTTTACCAAAGTTTTTCAAATTTAAATTTTCTTAGAAAAAATGTCAAATGATTGTAGATCCAAAAATGCCTTTGTTGACATTTTAATGGTGCTTTTTGAGCACAGTATGGAGTGCAAGTGAAAAGAAAAGTAGTTTCTTTTCTTGGTAATATGGATTGAATCCCAAGCCCTAGACCAAACAATGTCCCAGGAATCTTCATGAGTTATATATTGTATGTGATCTTTTCTTAAACATTGTTAACCTGTGCCCTTTACAGACAATGTTGGGTCAGAAAATGTCAGGGGAACTTTGGTTGCTTTCATAATCGTGTAAAGAAAATTATTGTCCTCAGAAATCCAGAAACTGTGACAGGTGTTCTTAATAAAATGATAAGTTTAGAGAGACACCATTCTTGAGACTGCTTTGGGTTGGAAAGGGATGAAAAATATTTGAGTGATATTTTATTTCTGGTCCAGACCAGTTGTGAAGATGAAAATATGTTGTTGCTACTTGTCAGGCTGTTGTAGACACCTATCTAATTTGTTGGAAAGGTGAATTCTCAAAGCAGGAAGGCTTTTGAAATGCCTAGTCACACGGACAATTTATTACTGACACAGCAAAAGGCTTAGTGTGCAGTGCAGTGCCAGGTGCTGCCCATGAGCAAAGAGGCTTGACTGCCGCGCTTGGGTGGAGGGGACAGGAGTGGCCAAGAGGGAGGCTAGGTGAACAGAGCCCGTTCCTAGAGCCAGTGGAACCGGAACAGTTGACACTGGTGATCTGTCACAATTCCCTTCGGATCTCTCTGCCTCATGAGACCTATCAATTCAGATAGATAAGATCTACAGCTGATAACATGTTCTGTTACAGAATCGTATTTGCATGGGTGAAAATGAAAAAATGTCTTCTTGTTCTTATCATTTAGGTTATTAAAAAAAAGGATTTAAGTGAGAATAAGGAAAGAGAGTTCTTTGGCAGAGCAGAAGCGGCATAACTATTTTCAACCTCTGTGTTTTGAAACAACATTGGTTACTTCAGTTCAGCTCTTTCAGAAAGGGGAAAAAAAAATCAAATGTGTGGGCCTCATGGGTGGTTTTGCCAAAGTTGAATTCAGAGTGGCACATCATTTCTTTTCAAACAGTTTACTTTCTTGGTAAACACTGAATAAGAACCTATAGAAAGGAACCGAAAAACCATGATTTTATTTCATGAGAAATAGAATGTCTTGCATGTCTCCAGAGTGTTTCCATTGTTTGTCAGTTGTCAAGTGGTTGCCATTATCCTCTTTATCTTCATTTGCAGCCAGGGCTGGGCCTTGGGCTGGCAGGCTCCTGGCAGCGCTGTTCTCCCATGCATTCTCCTTGGTGTGCAGCTGGCAGTGGCCGAGGTTAGCACCTTGCCCACCACATCCACCTCTGATGGCCGTGCTTGCCTGTGCAAAAAGCTCTCTGCACCTCATTATTTCTACAACCTGAGTGAATTTGCAAATTAATTGATGTGTGGGAGGGAAGGCATCTGCTATTGTAAAAACCTTTAACTGTAGCAGTAAAACTTGAAATAAAATTAAGTGTTGCTGTAGTAAACGAACCGTCCCCAGGTGACAAAGCACATTTGGTAGTGTGCAGAGGCTTACATTTTCAGGACCTGTTTAACTTTGAGGCCCTATTTTTTTCCCAGTATAATTTTTACTTTTATCAGAGGAATACGAGTACATAGTTTAAAAGGCAGATAAGTGATACTAGGAGATTGATAACAGAAGCATTAGTCCCTTACCTGTCTGTCTTATGCCACTCCTTGGAGGCAACTCCTTTTTACTCTTTTAGCGGTTTCTTTGGATACTTGCCTACGTTTTCCTGAGTAATTTACTTAGACTGCTATTTTAGATGTTATCTGTTGACTTCTTTAGATGTTATCTGTTGACCTCCACTATGGAATATAAAGGTTTAACTCTCATACACCACTACCTTCCCATTGCTTTGCTTTAATTGAAACCCAGTTTTTACTTTAAAATGACAATGGAATATTGTTTGCAGCTGAGCCATGTAGTGTACTAGAATTCTTTTTGTGAAATGGGGGTGGAGGTGGAGGGGTGTCTCACCATTCAGTGTGCACATTTATTCCCCTGTTTTCAGCTGTCCATGAACCCTGAGCCTCTCTAGGTCAGCCTCTCCAGAGAGGATACCACCTGGCTTCTGATGGGAGCAGGGATCTGGGCATT
The DNA here is from genome assembly GCF_000696425.1 of Galeopterus variegatus. Lineage (NCBI taxonomy): Eukaryota > Metazoa > Chordata > Mammalia > Dermoptera > Cynocephalidae > Galeopterus > Galeopterus variegatus. The sequence goes on from NW_007727795.1 coordinate 103,385, forward strand.
TAAAAAAGATTTGACCAATCCACCTGTTTTATCCCCACCCTTTGCCTGGCCTTCCACAACAGTGTGCCTCCACTTGCTCAGTCTTTGGAAGTTCTGCAGTGCACTCAGCTTGCTTTTTATTTACTTCTTCCCCCCTTCCAACCCTCCCCTCTATGCAGGGTAAGATTTTAGTGGACTACTCTCTGCTAGTATAGTGCTGGTCCATTTGCTTCCTGGCTTCTAAAATCTGGTTGACCTCTCTCTCTCTCTGTTGTTTCTTCTCTTCTCTTTGTCCTCATAGTTTTGTTCCCTGCATTCATTCATTTACTGTCATTTTAGTGCTTTGGGCAGAGAGTGCAGGTGAGCATGACTATTGATAATAGCACGTTCTTTGTCTCTTGTTTTTGGTACATTTTGCTTTGTTTTGCACGTAGGTTTACAGCATCTTGACTTTATTTTTTTTTAAAGCACATTTTAATTTAATGGGCCTACGTTTTCTGTGAAGGGTCTCCTTTTCATCACATGTTTCTAAGGAATTTGTGCAGACGTTTGCCAATTGCTGACTTGAAATAGGTTAATAATGTCTCTGGGTCCCCAGTATGCTTTCTAAGAAGATCTGTCTGATGCTAATATTTCCTATGTAGCAGGAGAGAGAGATGATAAAACACGAGCTCCTGAGAAGAAAGGACTGAACTTTTTTCCCCCTCTTTTACCTACAAGAGATTTAATAAACTTCTTTCATAGTGGTGATCTCTTATTATTTTGGCTGTCAGCAGTTTACTTTTCTGGAGGGTAGTAGTTGAGGGCAAGAGTACCTGGTGAGTGGTGGCAGTGTTAAAAGCTGAGCTTTTCAAAGCAGCATAGACTCCATTAGAATTAGAACCACTCCCTTTGTTCTGGGGCAGGGGAGAGCCAGGCAGTGCTGCAGTGAGGGACCTGGTGCCAGTGCAGATGGCCCTGCTTCTCTAAGTGGTGGTGGAGCACCCAAGCCCCCCACCCTGCCACAGTGGCCAGGCTCGTGCCATTTCCAACAGATGGACAGGTGAGTAGGTAAATTTGTTTCATATCTCTGTCTTTGTAAACCAAAACATAAGCCACCAATTTGTTAAGTCTTCTGCCTTTGGGAAATCCTTGCATTTTCTGAGTAGGAAATGCAGCTCATTTCAATCCACCTATCTCTACCTCTGTGCATCCTTTAGCAGCAGTTCACACATAGAATCCTGTGTACCTTGATTCACAACTTTTGGACTGCACCCCCCTCTCCCCCCATTTTGTGCAAGGGTAATGCAAAATGCAGCTCACAAGCCTATTTCAGACCTTATTAAAATATCATTTCCCCTGCCTTATTCCCAGATTTCTGTGCTTAATCATAGAAAGGCAGCTTGTTCAAATATACATTATTCTCGTTTGGAAAACTCTGTTGGCTTGTCTTCCTCTCCACCCCCCTCCATATTTTGTAACCCTGCTTCATAGAGGCCGTTCTTATTAAATATCATAATTTGCTCATTGGAGAGTTATTTGTAAACTTAATTAACTCTCTGTCAGTGCTTGAGTTAATTTTCTCCCTTTAATTTCAGCCTTCCTGGTATGGTTTTCCATACTCTGTCCTGTGTCTGTTAAAGACTGTGTAAATAGTTTTGAAATGCCAGTTGGTGATATATGGGTCTCTTTAACATTTCTTTGATTTATGTGCAGGGCTGTGGAAAAAGGCAAAGAAAGCAAATTATATGGCAAAAAATGTTGCCAATCTTCACTTTTTTACCCTTAGTTTTAAAAAGTACACTTATCAATCAAATCTGATGGATTTTCTTTTTTACAAAGATTGGAAATTTAACTATTTGAAGACTTGCAGTTTTGTGCTTGCTTACATAAGTGTGGCTTGGTACTGGAGGAAGGTATCAGAATTCTACAAGCTCTTTCAGTCTCTACTACTTGTCCCTACCCTGCTCCCTCCACCACTCTTCAGTAATATCTATGCATGAAACGGTCAGAGTTTTTACAGGAGTCAGTAAGATGGGAGCCTCTCAGTGCTGGAAGCATATTGCTGAATCCTTGTGGTGGGTCAACAAGAGCTGTGTCCTTATGTTAGTTAATTGTGACTTGTCCGAGGTTTTTCTCTGTAGCGTATTTTTGATGGCTTCCAGGTAGAGAATGGCCTGCTGGACCAATCAATGAGTTAACAAATATATATATAAAAATATATATATATTTTGGCAGCTAGCCAGTATGAGATCCAAACCATTGACCTTGGTGTTACAATTGCTGGACCAATCAATGAGTTAACAAATATATATATAAATATATATATATATTTTGGCAGCTAGCCAGTATGAGATCCAAACCATTGACCTTGGTGTTACAACACCACGCTCTAACCAATTGAGCCAACCAGCCAGTTCAATGAATATTTTTGGAGAATGTAATATGATTGTACTCAGATTTTAGAGTCATCTGTGGTGCTTGTTACAGCGTTAATTCCTGGGCTCAGTAGATCTCGCAGATTTGAGATGGGACCCAGAAATCAGCATTTTTGGTGAGCTCTCTGTAGAAGATTCTAATTTTTTTTTTTTTTTTTTTTTTGTCCTTTATGAGACCGGCCACACCGCGCTCAGCCAGTATATAGGATCCGAACCCGCGGCAGGAGCGCTGCTGCGCTCCCAGCGCCGCACTCTCCCGAGTGCGCCACGGGCTCGGCCCTAGAAGATTCTGATACAGATGATCTCTTGATGTGTTTTGAAAAACGATCCAAAGGCTATAATGCCCTTTGATTGTATCACTCTACTGTTTAGTATTTCCGATGACACCCTTCCCCCAATTGTCTACTGTGTAACATCCAAAGAAGGTGTAAAAAATCCATACCACTTGGGAATGTTATAGATTTTTAATTTGTAGGCAGGGTGTGTGGGTCTAGCTGTACATGGTTCCTGCATTGTCTACAGGCCTCCTCTGAGTGGTTTTTTGCTTTTTTAAAAAAATTTATTCGTTCGTTCAGCAAGTATTTATTGAGCTACAACTATATGCTAAGTACTATTCTAGGTGTTGAAGCTACAGTAGTAACTTAGCTAAAGTCTTTGTTCTCATGAGACTTATATTCTATCATATGGAGTGGGGAGAGGGTGAGGTGGGGGAAGTATACACTAAACAAAGAAACGATACATATATAATACCTAGCTAGTTTTACTACTGTAATTAAGATAAAACAGTGGTGTGATAGAAAGTACTGTAGGGTCCTGTACATTAGATGGCCAGAAAAGGCTCTCCAAGAAGGAAAAGTCCAAGCGTGACAAGAACTCAGGCATGCAAAGATCAGGGTGAAGAGTGTCCTCAGCAGAGGGGACAGCTAGTGAAAGAGGCCCCAAGACAGAAGTGAGTTTGTGTGTTGTGGGAACAGAAAGGAAGCCTACCAGAGTGGCAGGAAGAGCTGGGGACAGAGTGGTAGAAAGTTGGTGAGGTAGAAGGAGGCAGGGCCAGATCACATAGGTCATCACATTCTGTGCCCTGTGACTCGGAAAGGAAGCCTACCAGAGTGGCAGGAAGAGCTGGGGACAGAGTGGTAGAAAGTCGGTGAGGTAGAAGGAGGCAGGGCCAGATCACATAGGTCATCACATTCTGTGCCCTGTGACTCTGTAGACTGCTGTGGCTGCTTGGATCAGAGATGGGTGCCTAAGCCAGAGGCTGCTGGCACTTGAGGAGGCCCCAGCTGCATGGGCTATTGTGTCCGTTGCACCCATCCTCCACTGCATGGCACAGGTTCATAGCTCCTTATACAAAGCCTTGGGGGTCTGGATGTGTTTTGGATTTTAGAATATTTTATTTTATTATCTTTATTTATTTTTTTTAAGGATGATCGGTAAGGGGATCTTAACCTTTGACTTGGTGTTGTCAGCAACATGCTCTCCGAAGTGAGAGAACCAGCCATCCCTATATAGGAATCCGAACCCATGGCCTTGGTGTTATCAGCACCACACTGCTCCCAAGTAAGCCACGGGCCGGCCCTATAATATTTTATATTATAGAAAGGTGCCATGGTTCCTGTGCCACATATATCACATATTGCATTAATTTCTCCAGCAGGGTCTGGGACAGTACCCCCTAATCAAATATTGCATAGTGAAGTGTATGACAGTTTACACTAAGTGAGATAAATTAAGATTGAAATAGACTCACATCAGTTCATGTAGGTTTTGCTGCCACATGAGTGTTGGCACCTACATTGATGAGAAAGCTTTTGATTTTTAGAACTTTTTAAACATCTTTACATAGCGAGAAGGAATTATGGCTCTGTACCGGCAGGATCTTGCCCCACCCTCTGTTCCTGTGCGAGACCCCAGTGAGAGGGGAAAAGGTGTGCGCACCCAGACTTGCACGCGCCCACAGCAGCAGGCAGTCGTGGGAGCGAGCAGAGGGAATCAGGGGCAGCTGGCTGTAGCAGCGCTGAAAGCAGCTGCAGGTGGAGGAGTGATCCAAAGCCAAGCTGAGCAGGGAGAGTGGCATGAACTGTCGGAGCTGTTTGCTGAACTGTGGCAAATTGTTCCCGTTTCCCAAGAGGCCTGGTTGTGGACACTTTGCCTGCTGTCTCTGCTTCCGCATGGAGCCTCACAACAAACCCTTACTAACGGGCTAACCAAGTATGACAGTGCTCCTTGCAGCCTAAAGAGACTGAGCTGGGCGAGAAGGGGTGGCATTAGATCCCCATTGTCCTTGCCTCTTCATGGGGAACTTTACATGTGAAGGTGATTCAGAAGTCAGATCCCTATCCTACTTTGAGGTTACTTCACATCTCCTCTGGCTGTCTCCTGCTAGCTAAGTATTCATTTCCTCATTTATTTAAAGTACACTTACTGACTGAGAGCATGCTAAGTTCTAGAGAGGCGGTTTGTATGGTGGTTACAGAGCAGGGGCCCTGGTAGAAAGTTGGTGAGGTAGAAGGAGGCAGGGCCAGATCACATAGGTCATCACATTCTGTGCCCTGTGACTCTGTAGACTGCTGTGGCTGCTTGGATCAGAGATGGGTGCCTAAGCCAGAGGCTGCTGGCACTTGAGGAGGCCCCAGCTGCATGGGCTATTGTGTCCGTTGCACCCATCCTCCACTGCATGGCACAGGTTCATAGCTCCTTATACAAAGCCTTGGGGGTCTGGATGTGTTTTGGATTTTAGAATATTTTATTTTATTATCTTTATTTATTTTTTTTAAGGATGATCGGTAAGGGGATCTTAACCTTTGACTTGGTGTTGTCAGCAACATGCTCTCCGAAGTGAGAGAACCAGCCATCCCTATATAGGAATCCGAACCCATGGCCTTGGTGTTATCAGCACCACACTGCTCCCAAGTAAGCCACGGGCCGGCCCTATAATATTTTATATTATAGAAAGGTGCCATGGTTCCTGTGCCACATATATCACATATTGCATTAATTTCTCCAGCAGGGTCTGGGACAGTACCCCCTAATCAAATATTGCATAGTGAAGTGTATGACAGTTTACACTAAGTGAGATAAATTAAGATTGAAATAGACTCACATCAGTTCATGTAGGTTTTGCTGCCACATGAGTGTTGGCACCTACATTGATGAGAAAGCTTTTGATTTTTAGAACTTTTTAAACATCTTTACATAGCGAGAAGGAATTATGGCTCTGTACCGGCAGGATCTTGCCCCACCCTCTGTTCCTGTGCGAGACCCCAGTGAGAGGGGAAAAGGTGTGCGCACCCAGACTTGCACGCGCCCACAGCAGCAGGCAGTCGTGGGAGCGAGCAGAGGGAATCAGGGGCAGCTGGCTGTAGCAGCGCTGAAAGCAGCTGCAGGTGGAGGAGTGATCCAAAGCCAAGCTGAGCAGGGAGAGTGGCATGAACTGTCGGAGCTGTTTGCTGAACTGTGGCAAATTGTTCCCGTTTCCCAAGAGGCCTGGTTGTGGACACTTTGCCTGCTGTCTCTGCTTCCGCATGGAGCCTCACAACAAACCCTTACTAACGGGCTAACCAAGTATGACAGTGCTCCTTGCAGCCTAAAGAGACTGAGCTGGGCGAGAAGGGGTGGCATTAGATCCCCATTGTCCTTGCCTCTTCATGGGGAACTTTACATGTGAAGGTGATTCAGAAGTCAGATCCCTATCCTACTTTGAGGTTACTTCACATCTCCTCTGGCTGTCTCCTGCTAGCTAAGTATTCATTTCCTCATTTATTTAAAGTACACTTACTGACTGAGAGCATGCTAAGTTCTAGAGAGGCGGTTTGTATGGTGGTTACAGAGCAGGGGCCCTGGAGTCAGGCTGTCCCTTCCACTCCTGACCCTGCCACTAAACGTCTCTGCTTCGGTTGCCTCAATCTGTGAAAAAGGGGTGATCGTAATAGTGCCTACATCATGGGGGGTGGTATAAATTAATTGAATTAAATGAATTAGAATATCACCTAGTTCACAGTGAGTCCCATATACATATTAGCTAATGTTATTGTTATTATTTTTTTATTGTTAGGCCAAGCACTGTTGTAGACACTGGGGATATAGCAGTGAAGACTGGAGGAAATATCTGCTCTTGTGGAGCTTGCTTTCTAGGCAGATCTTGACCTTCTAAAAACGGAGGACATTCCTTTGTGTATCCATCCATGTCTAACACCATGTTCTGCATCTTGTTTTCAACAAATAGTCATTGAACACCCATGTCGGCCCCTATGCTAGGCCTTTGGGATTTGTATAATGAAATATGAGACAGTTCTGGCACTTTTGTTGGCATACAGTTTGAGAATAAAGATAGATACACACAAAACCCCATACTAAAATGTACAGTGGTCAGCACTACAATGGGTGTTTCAGGAGGCTTGTGGACTGGCATGAGCAAGCTTCAGTTCTTCCCAGCTCTCTACGTGCCAGGCACTTAAAGGGAAGGGCGGCCTATTTATTTGTGTTTTGTGGATACCAGATAGATGTGGCACCAGTTGCCTATTCTTATTTTCTCACTCCTGGTCCCCAAAATGTCTATTCCCATATCTGGGACCTTCCTCTAGGTGGATGTGATTGGTGATAGATGTGTTGTTAATATTCCCTCTCAGACATTCCCAGCTGGCTGCTGCTGATCCCCAGTTTAGTTGCTTGGCATATTCTTCAGAGCAGATTTTGGAAAGATTGAGTAGGGCTGCAAAGCACCATCAGCGTACATAACTTGCACATCCAGGCAGCTCTTCTTGCATCATGTCAGGGTCTCAACTCTCTTAAGGTCCAGCAGCCATCCCTGTGTACTCCCCTTCCCCAAATCCACCAGAAACAGACGTATTTTTGACTGGTCTGTCTCCTGTAAAGTTTTTTCCTCAGAAGCAAGTCCTTCCAGTTATTGGCTTAGTCACCCCTAACACTCGGTCTGATTGTTAATGAGCCTATTAATAGCAACCATAGTTAACGTTTATTAGGTATGTACTTTGTGCCAGCCACTTCGTTCAATCTGTTTCATGTACTTAACCCTCGCTGACTCCAAGAACTTGAGTGCGGTTTTGCTCAGTGAAACCCCAGATTGCTTCTAATCAAGTGTTATTGAGTAGCGGTATTATCCCCAATAATAGTAGGAAACTGAGGCTTTGGAAAGTCACATAACTTGCCCAGGGTCACACAGTCAGTTAAGTAGAGGGTCTGTGACTTATAATGACAGGTAACCTCACAACTGCATTCTTCATTAGATTAAGAATAGTAGGAATCTTCCTCTGCCTAGGTCATGTTGATCAGTAGAAAATTCACTCTGATCTAATTGTTTTAAATCAAAAACATACCCACTGTTAGTATTTATGACTTTTGCTTTTCTTTTTTTTCTTCCAAGGGGGTAAAAATCAAAGCTCTATATTTATTGAGGGAAAATCCTGCCACTTAGGCTGATACCTTCTTTACCTTTTCTTATGCTTCCTATGTAGACATCACAATCAGAATTTAAAGAGATTAACAAAAATCCTTCTACAGTCCTATAAAGAAAGAAACAAGTACTAGGGGAGTCTGGAAAGAGACTTTGCTCTTCCAGTACTGAGTACTTCGCTAGATGCATAAGAACTACTCCTTCACTTGATTGTTTGATGCATCAAGGTGGAATCAACTTTCTGGGCACTTAGGTTATATCTTAGATTAAAAAGAACACTCCTCACAGTGTATTAAAAGGAGCTTCTCAACTGATCCTTTGGGTTGCCTTTCATTTAGACTGCTTACTGTGTTTCTGCAGGCCTCATACAATTGTCCTGCGTTTTATTGCGGATGTTACTCAAAATCAGCCAAGAGGCATCATCTTGGAATAGATTGTCTTCCTCATTTGTATGAGAACTCTGAGTTGTGGTTCCTTCTCAATGCAGCTACTCATTTAGAGCAACCTACTGGGTGCATGTCTTCCTTTTTCCCCCATTACATGTCAGTTAATTACCTGACATGTTTAGGGTGACAGTATTTGATTAAAAGGTGATCATTCTTTTTTGAAAATTCAGTCATTCCTGGCATTGTTGGAGGAAGTGAATTTCTGGGCGTGGCCACTTCTGAAAACCACAACCACAGCTCTCATCTTTGCCTGTCTGCAGCACGCTTCGGGCTTTTGCATACGTTTTATTGCTCAGTTCCAGCAACAGCCATTCTTCTTGGCTTCTCCATCTGTGGAAGGAGTCTGACAGTACCTCCCGCCGTGGGTTTGTTGTGATATGGGGAAAGGTGCTCTTAAAGCCTGCCTTAGGGAGTGTGCACAATAAACATAATAAGAACTCTGTCCTTAGAAATAAACATTGTCGGGCTGGCCTGGTGGCGCACTGGAGAGTGCGCCGTTTGGGAGCGCGGAGGCGCTCCCACCGAGGGTTCGGATCCCATGTGGAGACCGGTTCCCGCTCACTGGCTGAGTGCGGTGCGGGCGCAACACCGAGGGTTGCGATCCTGTTACCGGTCAGTAAAAAAGACAAAAAAGAAAAAAAAAAGAAATAAACATTGTTTTTCTTATTGGGCTGATGAAGAAACAGGCTCAGAAGGGAGAAGAGACACTTGGAATCATTCTTGTCAACTGGGGTTTGAACTCAGGGCCATCTGACTGCAAAGCTTTATCTCTTACCTATTTGGCAGCACTGCCTCCACAGTTTCAACCACTGCTGCTTCATGGCTGAGTGCAAAGGAAGCATTTGCCTGCTCAGACCCATTGCCTCCTAGTAGGCCTCAGCTACCAGGCCTTAGTCCTTCTATTCCCGAAGGAATAATACAGTCGTTAAAACTGATCAATAAAAATATATGCCTTCCTAAGTGCTTTTCCTGTTTCCTCACTCCCATTCTTACAGGCCTCCAAACTAAGCAGCTGTCTCTTCACTTCCACTCCTATTATTTTCAGTTTTTCTGACATCATTTTCTACATCTTTTTCAGTCTGTGCTTATATGGCTTCTCTTTCACCTTCTTCCTCCTTCTGAGTTTTCTCTGCACTGCTTTTCTTTCTTCCCTTCCTCCTCCAACTTTGTATCCCCAGCAAGCAAGGGGTGGGGGGAGGGCTGGTCAGATCCCTGATTTGTAGCCAGTCGCCTCCCCAGCAGACTGTTGGTTTACGGTGGGAGACCCAGGTAGCTGATGGGACTGTGTGTGACGATAACGAAAATGGTGCTCAGAGAAGAAACGGGCGTCACATGACACCGACCAGAAGGCAGGTAGGACTGACTCATGTTTCTCTTCCAAGAAGCCATCCCTTCTTCATACTGGCCGTAAAAGACATTTGTAATACTCTAATCATAATTTTATTTTTATCAGATTGGTAATTTTTAAAATGTTATGTTTACTAGTTTAACTGAAACCTTTTCGGTGATAACTTGGCAAGTGACTAATGCTTAGAATTCAGTATCTAGAATTGAGATATAGAAAAGTCCAATGGCTCTCATTTTATCCATTTCTCAGTTGAAAACCCTCTGTTTTCTTTTGGGGTGGGGAAATAGAAATATCCAGGGACATATTTATTAGTATATGGGAACATTTAGTTCTTCCCCCATACCTCACCTATGAAAGTTTGGGAAGAATGACAAAGTATTGTATGTCAATAAATGTTTAAGTATGTGTTAGGGCTCTAGCATTACGTTAGAATTAACTAATACCAGGCACAAGACATCACAAGGAGCCCTTTCCCAACCCCTTCACCACCTGCCTTAATTAGAGACTTTTAGTGACTAGTAAAATGTTTACATTTCATAAGTATATTTAAATTTCACACCAGTGTTGATTTCTGTACTAGGAAGTTATGCTCAGACTGTTTTCATAGAGAAATATTTATAATATCATAGAATTTCAGTGTTAGAAGCAAACTTAGACATAATTCTAGCCTTATTTGTAGACTTTTGATCCAGGCCTTAAGTATTCATTTAAAAACTAGTGTTCTGCATCTCTGGTGGAAGTGCAGAAGCACTGCTGGGATGTGTCATTCTTCCCTGCTACTCCCGTCTTTGCTCCATAACAGAGAAGGGTCAATACATATTCTGTTTTTCCTGGGCACAGAAGTATAGCATGTAAATGGATAATTATGTTGGAGTGGTTCAAGCTTAGTTGGTGACAAGAACATGATGGCCCATCTCACGTGGACTTTTTCCTCTAATTCGAGCATAGGCAAAGAAGATAGCCCACCGTGTTGTCCCTCTTCAGAGGGTGTATTCTCACTCATCGCCACTACCCTTTTATAATGTTATGTTGCCCTTATTACTGCATTGTCAAATTTTGCCTTGATTCTATTTATATTTCCTGCCTGCATCTTCTTAAGTGGCCACATTTCTTAGTTTGGGCTGCTATAACAACATACCATAGACTGACTAGCTTAAACAACAGATATTTATTTCTCATAGTTCAGGAGGCTGTGAAGTCCAAGATCAAGGTGCTGGTAGATTTGATGTCTGGTGAGGGCCCTCTTTCTGATTTGCAGATGGCTGCCTTCTTGATACATCCTCACGTGGTAGAGAGGGAGAGAACTATGGTCTCTTCCTCTTCTTATAAAGGCACCCATCCCATCATGACCCTTATGACCTCATCTAAACCCAATCACCTCTCAAAGGCCCTGTTCTCATCAATCCCCCTCCCCCAGGGAAAGCATTAATCCATTCGTGAGGGATCCGCCCCCATGACTCAATCAGTTTGCAGCACTGCCACATTGGAGATCAAATTTCCACATGAGTTTTGGAGGGGACAACACATCCAAACTCCATCATTCCGCCCCGGCCCCCCAAAACTCATGTCACTCTCACATACAAAATACAATCATTCTATCCCAACAGTCCCAAAAGTCTTAGCTTGCTCCAGCACCAACTTAAAAGTCCAAAGTCCAAAGTCTCCTCTGAGACCAAAAGCAAAAGTCCTTCCAGCTGTGAACCTGAAAAACAACCAAATTTATCTACTGCCAAGATACAATGGTGGAACAGGCATTGGGTATACATTCCCATTCCAAAAGGGAGGAATCGGCCAGAAGAAAGGAGAAAAAGGCCCCAAACAAGTCCGAAACCCAGCAGGGCAGACATTATGTCTTAAACCTCCAAAATAATGTTCTTTGACTCCAAGTCTTGCATCCTGGGCACAATTGGGCATCTGTGCCCCCAAAGCATCAGGCAGCCTTGTTCCCACAGCTCTGCCAGGCACAGCCCAGTGGGCCACGCTGGTGCCTGTGGCTTTTCCAGGCCTGTGTTGCACGTTACCAGTAGCCCTGCAGTTCCAGGGTCCTGGCAGCAGCCCTGCTGCACTGACTGTGCTAGACATTTCCCTGGTGGGGGCTCTCTGTGGGGGCTCCAACCCCACTTTTCTGCTCGGCATTGCTCTAGTAGATGGCCTCAGCAGTGGCTCCGCCCCTGCAGCAGGTCTCTGCTTGGGCTTCCAGGCTTTTCCATACATCCTCTGGAATCTGGGTGGAGGCTGCCATGCCTCCACTGCTCTCACGGCCTGCCAGCCTGCAGAGTTAACACAACGTAGATGCCACCGAAGTTTCCGGCCTCTACTCTGCAGGGCTGCTGCCCAAACCACGCTTGTGGCCACTCCAGCCGGAGCAGCTGGGATGCAGGGAGCAGGATCGCAGCTGCGCCACAGGTCCAGGATAACTCAGTCCTTCTAGGCCTCAGGGTCTGTGATGGGTGGGGCACCCTTCCAGACTTCTGAAATGCCTGCAGGGCTTTCCTCTCATTTTCTCCGCTATTAGCATTTGGCTGCCTCAAGATAATGTCTTTAGCAACCAGTTTATCTGCTTCACCCTTGCTGCATTGTTCTCCGGCTCTCTGCTTCTTTACCACATGGCCAGGCTGCAAAGTTTCCAATCTTTACGCTCTGCTTCCATTTTAAATTCTGGCTTTACGTCATGATTTTGCCGCCATAACTCAGAGTAGGATCTTAAAAGCAACCATGCAGCTTCCTTAATGCTTTGCTGCTTAGAAATTTCTTTGGCCAAATGCTCTGGTTCACAACTCTTAAGTTCCAACTTCCACAAAGTCCAAGGGCATGGACACAATGCAGCCAGGTTCCTTGCTATGGTGTAGCAAGGGTTATCTTTTGTCCAATTCCCAATAAGTTCCTCATTCCTATCTGAGACCTCATCATCCTCATGGTCTTCACTGTTCATGTTTCTATCAACATTCTGGTCACAACCATTTAACCGATTTCTAAAATCTTCCAAACATTCTCTCATCTTTTTGTCTTTTTCTTTGTTTTTCTATGACCGGTAAGGGGATCGCAACCTTTGGCACGGTGTGGTCTGCACCACACTCAGTCAGTGAGCGCACTGGCCATCCCTATATAGTAGGATCTGAACCCACGGCCTCGACACTACCAGCGCTACACTCTCTCGAGTGAGCCATGGGGCCGGCCCCTTTTGGTCTTTTTCTAAGTCCTCCAAACTCCTCCAACCTTTGCCCATTACCCAGTTCCAAAGCTGCATCCACATTTTCAGGTATCTGTATGGCAATACCCTACTCCTCGGTACCAATTTTCTGTTTTAGTCAGTTTTGTGTTCCTATAACGGAAATACCTGAGACTGGGTGATTTGTAAAGAAGAGAGGTTTATTTGGCTT